>NC_137787.1:40735021-40942521 GCF_963383645.1 Muscardinus avellanarius
GGACTAGATTTTTTTTTTTTAGGTACTTGCTATTTACCCATTTTATTTTATTTTTTTTATCTTTTTATTTTTTGGTGGTACTAGGAGTGGAATCCAGGGGCTTTCTACCTCCGGGATATACTCCCAGACCATTTTTATATTTTATTTGGAAACAGGGTCTCACTAAATTGCTGAGAGCCTCACTAAGTAGCTGAGGCTGGCTTCGAACCTGTATGATCCTCCTGTCTCAGCCTCCCAAGCGCGGGGATTACAAGCCTGCGCCACCACGGCCGGCTATTTACCCATTTTCATGGGAACTTATTAGCTGAAAAGCATCAGTGGCCTCCAACCATGAGCATATTCTCTCTGTTACAGCCCGAAGCATTCAGCAGCATCCTCCCGTCTCAGCCTCCCAAATGCTGGAATTACAGGCATGCACCACCATACCCAGTTCGAGACTAGATTTTTATAAACAAAGTATACACATTGTTTACTACTACTTTTGTGGGCAATTTAATTTTTTCTGGGATTAAATCCACTCCAGAAAGCTTCTTTTGAAAATAAAAATGTAGCCCTAATTTAGTCTTAATAGATCATCATGAGAGCCCTTGTTTTGAATCTGACTTCCTGGACACAGTCAAAGATCCTTTTAAACAGGAAAGTACTGTTATTTCAGCAATTAGAGTAATGGAGCTATTTCATGAAGAGAAAAGCTTCAGGAAATATAGCATATGAAATATTTGAACATTGCCTCAAGAGTGAAAAAGAGCAATCGAGAGTGCCAGATACTGTTTGGTTTTTTGTTTTTACTTTTTGTTTTTGGATTTTGGTGGCTTTTTTTGTTTTGTTTTGTTGGGTTTTGTTTTTGTTTTGTTTTGTGGTACCGGGAATGGAACCCAGGGGCATTCTACCTCCGAGCTACACCCCCAGCCTTATTTTTTTAGTCTTTCCATTTTGAAACAGGATCCCACTGAGTTGTGAAGGGCCTTTCTAAGTAGCTGAGGCTGTCCGTGAACCGCAATCCTCAAGTCTCAGCCTCCCAAATGCTGGGATTACAAACATGCGCCACCATGTTTGGCTTCAGATGTTGTTGTTGTGTTGGTGTCGTCGTACTGGGGATGGAATAGGGGCATTCTACCTCCAAGCTACAACCCCAGCCCTATTTTTTATTCTTTATTTTTAAACAGGGTCTCACTGAGTTGCGAAGGACCTAAGTAGTAGTTGAGGCCTCAGTCTCAGTCTCAGTCTCAGTCTCCCAAATGCTGGAATTACAAGCGAGTGCCACCACGACTGGCTTCAGCTTCAGATATTGTTGTTATTTTTGTTTGTTTGTTTTTTGTTTTTTTGGGGGGTTGCAGGTCTGGGGATGAAACCCAGGAGCATTTGACCTCCGAGCTACACCCCCTGCCCTATTTTTTAGTCTTTATTTTGAAACATGGTCTCACTAAGTTGCGGAGGGCCTCACTAGTAGCTGAGGCTGTCCGCGAATCACATTCCTCCAGTCTCAGCCTCCCAAATGCTGGGATTACAAGAGTGGGCCAACATGCCCTGCCAGATATTTTTTTGAGTGGCTGCCTTGTATCAAAAGTTGATTGTTGAATGGAGAGCATTTGTGGCGAATTTTAACATTACAACAGTGTTCACTCTTTTTTATTTTTGTTTTATTTGTTTGTTTGTTTTGTGGTACTGGGGATTGATCCCAGAGGCATTCTATCTCCAAGCCACACACCCAGCCCTATTTTATTCTTTATTTTGAAGCAGGATCTCTAAATTGCAGAGACCCTCACTAAGTAGGTGAGGCTGGCCAAGAACCTGTGATCCGGATGCACCATCATGCCCAGCTCCACTCTGTTATATTTATTTATTTGTTTACTTATTTATTTATTTGGGTGGTACTGGGGGTGGAACCCAGGGGCTTTTCTACCTCCGGGCTATACTCCCAGAAACTAAGTTGCTGAGGGCCTCAGTAAGTAGCTGAGGTTGCCTTTGAACCTGTGCAATCCTCCTGTCTCAGCCTCCCAAGCACTGGGATTACAAGTGTGCACCACCACCCCACTCTACTCTGTTTTTAAAATTAGGTTTTCAGCTGGGTGTGGTGTCACAGGCTTGTAATCCTAGTACTTGTGAGGCTAAGAAAGGAGGATAGTGCAGGTTGGAAGACAGCCTCTGCTACTTAGGCTCTCAGCAACTTAGTGAGATCTTGTTTCCAAATAAAATATAAAATTGGTTGGGGATGTAGCCTAGAGGTAGAAGGCCTCTGGGTTCCATCCTCATTACCACACACACACAAAAAGAAAAATATCAGTTGTCCAACTTAAAAAATGGAAAAGTCATTAATACAAGATTTGTTGCCAGACATTTCTTTTCTAGTAACAGGAAAACCTTCCTGCATTGTTTTTTGCTGTGTGTAATGCTGGGGATTGAACTCAGGGGGATTCAACCACTGAGCTACACCCCAGCTTTATTTTATTTTTTATTTTGAAATGCTCACTGGCCTCCAGTGACTGTAATCCTCCTGTCTCAGCCTTCCAAATACGGGGGTTATAGTTGTGCCCCATCTTTCTGTATTGTTTAGTTCAAGTCAACCAATAAGACCTGAACAATGAATTCACCTGCAAAATGCCAAGACTCTCTGCCCCTCCATCTTCTCTTCTCCCAGACACCTGATAAAAAGAAAAGTCTGTACCTCAGCTACTTAGTGAGGAGGCCCTTTGCAACTCAGTGAGACCCTATTTTAAAATAAGAAATAAAATAGGGCTCGGGATGTACCTTGGAGGTAGAAGGTCCCTGGGTTCCAACCCCCGTACCAATAAAAAAAAGTCTGTGGTTAAGTTAAGGCCTCAGGCTCTTATTTATTTATTTATTTATTTATTTATTTATTTATTTATTTGCGGAACTGGGGATGGAACTCAGGGGCATTCTACTTTCAAGCTATACTCCCAGCCCTATTTTTATTTCTTTTTATATTAATTATTTTGTGTGTATGTGAGAGAGATTTGAGATTGAACCCAGGGGCATATTGCCTCCGAGCTACACTCCCAGTCCTTTATTTATTTTTTATTCTTTATTTTGAAACAGGGTCTCACTAAGTTGATGAGGTTGGCTGCAAACCCAGATCCTCCCATTTCAGCCTTCCAAGTGCTAGGATTACAAGTGTGTGCCACCACCCTTATTCTGTTTTTTTTGTTTTTTTTTTGTTTTTTTTTTTTTCGGGTCTGGGGATGGAACCCAGGGGCATTTGACCTCCGAGCCACACCTCCTGCCCTATTTTTATTCTTTATTTTGAAACAGGGTCTCACTAAGTTGTGGAGGGCCTCACTAAGTAGCTGAGGCTGTCCGCGAACCACGATCCTCTGTTTTCAGCCTCCCGAATGCTGGGATTACAAGCATGCACCACCACACCCGGCTTTATTCTTTATTTTTTGAAACGGGGTTTCACTTAGTTAGGAAGGGCCTCACTAAAGAGCTGAGGCTGGCCTCGAACCTCCTGTCTCAGCCTCCCAGTACTGGGATTACAAGCGTGCCCCACCCTCGGCCTCAGGCATTTTTATAATCTCAACATTAGAATTTACAGAGGTATATGATCTTGTGCCAGCCATAGACCTTGTCCTGACTCTGCACACCACAGGCTCTCCTGGCCTCAGAATGTTCCGGCCCCTCCGGCTGAGTTGTTAGGCTTCCCTCATTGGCTGGGCTCTTGAATTGTGCTCAGTTCCTCCTGCCTTTTTCATTCCATGTTATTCTAACTGCAGATGTTTTCCATTTGCAACTTCCATCATAGTTCTTTCTCCTATTCTTTTTTTTTTTTTTTTTTTTTTTTTTCGTGGTACTGGGCATTCTGCCTTCAAGCTACACTCTCAGCCCTTTTTTTTTTTTTTCCAGTACTGAGGATTGAACCCAGAGGTGTTCTACCTCTCAGCTACACCCCAGCCCTATTAGTTATTTATTTTGCAGCAGGGTCTCATTGAGTTGCAAAGGGCCACACTAAGTAGCTGAGGCTAGCCTTGAACCTGTGATCTGTCTCAGCCTCCCAAGTACTAGGATTACAAGCATGCACCACAACGCCCGGCTATTTCTTTCATTCTCATAAAACATTTAAATAAAGCCAGGAGTGGTGGGGCACCCCTGTAATCCTAGTACTTAGGAGGCTGAGACAGGGGACTGCAGGTTTGAGGACAGCCTCAAGCAAGTAGTGAGTGAGACTTTGATCACCATAGCAAGACCCTGTTTCAAAATTTATAAAAATAAGCTGGGCGTGGTGGCGCGCGCTGGTAATCCCAGCATTCGAGAGGCTAAGACCAGAGGATCATGGTTCGTGGACAGCCTCAGCTATATAGTGAGGCCTTCTGTAATTTAGTGAGATCCTGTTTTAAAATAAAGAATTAAAAACAGGGCAGGGGGTGTAGCTCGGAGGTCGAATGCCCCTCAGTTTCATCCCCAGACCTCCCCCCAAAAAATATTGCAGTAGAGCTGGGGTGTAACTCAGAGGTGGGTACCCCCACATCGGGTTCAATCCCTAATACCATAAAAATAAATAAAATAAAAGCTAAACTTTACATATTTGTCAATGGGAAAGATGCTGGGCATGAAAGTAATCACTCTTAAGATCTCAAATTATTTCATGGCATTAGAGCATCAGTTTGAAAGTCCTATTCTTTAATTGTTAAGATTGAATGTAATCATGGGTATCTGGCCCAGATAGGAGACAAAGATACCAAGATACAGTGTAAGCAGGTACTTCCAGTGAGGATATGCATAGACACATAAGACCACATCAAGGACATCAGAAACTTCATGAGACTTGCACCATGAATTGAACATGCTCTGTACACATTTATCAACAATTAAACTTATAAGGTTTTCTTTATCAACATCAAGCAAACAATACTGTATGGGTTTTGCTTTTAACGTCTTCTGGGTGAGGTGGCGCACACTTATAATCCCAGCACTTGGGAGGATGAGACAGGAGGATCGCACAGGTATCAAAGCCAGCCTCAGCTATGTAGTGAGGCTCTCAGCAACTTAGTGAGACCCTGTTTCCAAATAAAGTATAAATAGGTCTGGAAGTGTAGCCTGGAGGTAGAAAAGTCCCTGTGTTCCAACCAACCCCAGTACCACAAAAATATTAAAATAAAATAATAATAATAATAATAATAATAATAATAATAATGTCTTCTTCATAATGAAGCTGTATTTGGTAATGTTACTTGGGGGATTTCTACAACAGTTATTAATCTTGTCCCATCTGGAAAGATCATTATTATGTGGTTTCCAGAAATCATGCTATAAAAATTACTAGTTCTTCCCAAATGTGACCTTTCAAAGATAAAGTGTTTCCTGTTTCCATAATGTCTAAAGTAGTTCTGTTTAAAGAAGTAGAGCGTGGTGGCGGACGCTTGTAATCTCAGCTTTCGGGAGGCTGAGACAGGAGGAGCGTGGTTCGTGGAGCTACTTAGTGAGACCCTCTGCAACTTAGTGAGGCCCTGTTTCAAACTAAAGAATAAAAAATAGGGCAGGGCTGTAGCTCAGAGGTCAAAGTCAATGCCCTTGGATTCCATCCCCAGACCCGCAAAAAAAAAAAAAAAGAAAAGAAAAGTCATGATGATATACTCTTACAAGCAGTGCTGTTTTGGAGGTTATTGATTAGTTAGGAGTGGGCCTTTAGTTACTGGTCAATTTACTTCACCTTCTAATGGATTTCCTCCATAAAGCGAAAGGTTCATTGCTAAAGTAACCGACATGAATGGAGTTTACACTTCATGCTGACATCTCTTTCGGACCCCAGATTAACGTTGCTGCAAAGAGGGGGATGAAACTTGTTGGATTCATATCACAGCATCGTCCACCCTCAAAATGCTGCAACGGAAGCAACCCTGATGGGGATGTGGAGCCAGCGCCGCACGGGAGACACAGCTCAGAGGAAAACTGCAAGAGCTGGAGCGAAGGCACGCTGAGCAGACCATCCTCGGAGAGCGGACTTGAAGAAGAACCACAGCCTGACAGCGGGCAGGGCCAGGGAGAGGGGAGCGGCAGCCCCAGCTCCTCGCAAGCGCGCAAGGGAGAAGGTAAGGCCAGACAGCAGATAGAGAATACACCTTTAGTCTAAATTTACCAGAGTATGTTTTCGAGGTTTTTTTTTTTTTTTATTACAAGGCAAACTAAATTTCTAGAGTTTATAAGGACTAAATGGACTTGTCATGACTAAATAAATTTTGTCATGATTTTTAAAAATTATAGCTGGGTATGGTGGAACACGCTTGTAATCCCTGTACTTGGGAGGCTGAGACAGGAGGATTGCAGATTTGAGAAGAGCCTCATCAAGTAGTGAGACTCAGCCGGGCGTGGTGGTGCACAATTGTAATCCCAGCATTCAGGAGGCTGAGACAGGAGGATCAAGGTTCGGGGACAGTCTCAGCTATTTAGTGGGATCCCTTGCAACTCAGTGAGACCCTGTTCCAAAATAAAGCATAAAAAATAGGGCTGTGGGTGTATCTCAGAGGTAGAATGCCTCTGGGTTCCATCCCCAGTACCAAAAAAAAAAAAAAGTAGTAAGACTCTCATCAACTTGGCAAGACCCTGTCTCAAAATAAAAATTAAAACAACAACAACAACAAAAAAACGGCTGGGAGTATAGCTCAGAGGTAGAATGCCCCTGAGTTCAATCCCCAGTACCACGGGGGGGAAAAAAAAAAAAAACTACAGCCAAGCCAGGCATGATGGCACATGTCTGCAATTCCATAATTTGGGAGGCTGATTTAAGACAGTCTTACCAGTGTAGCAAGGCCGTCTGCAACTTAGTGAGAATTTGTTTCAAAATAAATAATAAAATAGATCTGGGTTATACCTCAGAGGTAGAATACCTTTGAGTTCAATCGCCAGTACCATACACACACAAAAAGATATTATTACAACCAATCTGTAATCCCAGTACTTGGGATGCTGAGAGAGGAGGATCACAGATTCAAGGCCAGCCTCAGCAACTTAGTGAGACCCTGTTTCAAAATAAAAGATAAACAGGCCGGGCGTAGTGGCGCACGCTTGTAATCCCCGCGCTTGGGAGGCAAAGACAGAGGATCGCACAGGTTCGAAATAAGCCGCACACACTGGCGTAAGAGACCCTGTTTCCAAATAAAAAATGTAAAAATAGGTCTGGGAGTGTAGCCCGGAGGTAGAAGGGCTTCCAGGAACCCCAGTACCACACACACACACAAAAAAAAGATAAACAAGGCATGGTGGCCTATGCTTGTAATCCCAGTATTTGGGAGGCTGAGACAGGAGGATCATGGTTCACGAACAGCCTCAGCTACTTAGTGAGGTCCTTGCAACTCAGTGAGACCCGTTTCAAAATAAGGAACAAAAAATAGGCTGGGGTTGTAGCTCGGAGGTAGGATGCCCCTGGGTTCATCTATCCCCAGCACCACAAAAATAAATAAATAAATAAATAAATAAATAAATAAATAATAAAATTGGGCTGGGGTATAGCTCAGGGGTAAAATGCTCTTGGTTTAATCCACAGTCACACACACACACACACACACACACACACACACACACACACCAAAAAAAAAATTATTATAGCCAGAAATAAGGCAGGGCAGTGTTTTAGACTATAGTTCTCACAAGCACATCACACAGTGCTACCCACACAATGAAGCTTTGCACTGAAGATGGGTCTCCATGTGGTCACCCTCCCCTTTGTGAAGCAGAGGGTGGTACATGTGTCTGAAGAAAGGAGCCCCTGAGAGCTGCTCTGACTTATGTTTGTCCTTATAGTGTGAGAATTTTAGTTTGGGCCTTTCCCACTTCATGGATGGTTTTCACCTTTGAAAGTAAATGGACTTTCTTTGGTCATTAGCTGGAATATGAAAATGGCACTTCATGGTGAAGTAATTATCATAACAATGGTGCCTGCAGCCTAAAATAACTTCAAATAATCTTTTTTTTTTTTTTTTTTTTTTTTTTTTTTTTTTTTTTTTGCCAACTAGCAAGTTTTCCCAAGAAACCAAGAGTTTTTTGTTTTTTGTTTTTTGTTTTGTGGTACTGAGGTTCCTGGAAGGCCTTCTACCTCCGGGCTACACTCCCACCTATTTTATACTTTTTTTATTTTTGAAAACAAGGTCTCTTAAAGCCAGCATGGCTGGCTTCGAACCTGCGCAATCCTCCTGTTTCCACCTCCCAAGTGTGGGGATTACAATCGTGCGCCACCATGCCCGGCCTGAAACCAAGAGTATCTTATTTATTTTTTTTTTGCCAGTTCAAAGTTTTCTGGAACCTTACAGGCATGCTTTTCAAAAAGCACTATCAAAGAAAATCAAAAGCAATGTATACCATCGAGTTAACAGCATGGGCTCTGGAGTTAGAGGCCTTGGTTTCTTTACAAAAAGGAGATCATTGTAGGACCTCCCAGGTGGGGCTGTTGTGAGAAGTAAACAAGAGATGTCTGCAAAGTGCTGAGCCCAGAGAACTCTGAAGTCGGCTAATGGCCACTAGTTAATCCTTTGGTCAGTGCTGGGCTGGCGCATGGAGAGCTCAGGGTGGAGTTGTAGCTTGCTGGGTGAGGATGAGACAGCTCAACCTCCTGTCATGGCAGAGATCCAGTTGACCCCAGTCTCCTGAAGGGAAACTGGGCACTCTCCCCAACACATCATCTCATTTACCCACCAGAACCCTCTCCTTTTTTTTTTTTTCTTTTTTTGTGGTACTGGGGATTGAATTCAGGGGCATTCTAACTCTGAGCTATACCCCCAGCCCTGTTTTTTAGTCTTTATTTTGAAACAAGGTCTCACTAAGTTGCAGAGGGCCTCACTAAGTGGCTGAGCTGGCCGTGACCTGCCGTCCTCCTGTATCAGCCTCCTGAATGCTGGGATTACAAACGGTACCGCCACACCCGGCTAACCCTCTCCTTTTTTCACCAGCTCCCTAATAACCAGCCTGATTTTCCTGCATTGTGGACATTCTAGGAATGTACGAGTGAATAAGAGTTGTTGGAGTTGTGGTCAGATGCTATTCTCTGTCTTCTACCCTCTGCTGACTTCAGAGTCCATGCTTGTTCCCACCGGGAGTTTGAGCAAATCAGCTGTCTATTTGAGTCCTTTAAGTCCCAAGTTTAATCATTTAATGATCAATCTTTAGATTTTGCCTTCTAAAAAAATTCTATTTATGTATTTTGCATTACTGAGGATTGTTCAGGGGCATTCTACCTCTGAACTACACCTCCAGCCCTTTTAAAAAAACTTATTTATTTATTTATTTATTTATTTATTTATTTATTTATTTTGCAGTACTAGGAATTGAACCCAGAGCCATTCTACCTCTGAGCGACAACCTCAGCCCGATTTTTTATTCTTTATTTTGAAACAGGATCGCACTGAGTTGCAAAGGGCCTCACTAAATAGCTGAGGCTATCTGCAAACTGCGATCCTCCTGTCTCAGTCTTCCCAAATGCTGGGATTACAAGTGTGCACCACCATGCCTGGCTTTCCACTTCTCATTTCTATGAAAAATAGTCTAACATTAATGTGACATAATTTGATTAAACTAATTGGTATGTACTTTTTTTTTTTTTTTGCGGTACTGGGGATTGAATCCAGGGGCATTCTACCTCCAGGCTACACCCCAGTTCTGTTTTTTATTTTTTATTTTGAAACAGGGTCTCACTGAGTTGCAAAGGACTTCACTAAATAGCAGAGGCTGTCAGTAAACGGCAGTCCTCCTGTCTCAGCTTCCCAAATGCTGGGATTACAAGCGTGGGCCACCATGCCCAGCTAGTATGTACTTTCATTTTCTCTATACTTGTTTATATGCTTGAAAGGTCTCATGATTGATAAGATTTTAAAAATCTTTGATGAATAAAATTTTAACTTTTTTTCTTTTTCTCCTTCTGAATGCCTATCCCCAGATAGCAAATTGTATACTGTCTTCAATGTTTTTGATGATGATTCCACCTGCTGGACCTATCAGGAAGGCATCCTGTCAATGAAAGTAACAAGGAAAGGATCTGTCATTAGCACACTTGATGCTGATTGGCTAGAGTTAACTACCTTTTACTATAAGCAAGGCTTATCTTTAGTTGATTCTTTTGTATGCTGGGAAACACCTAAAGGTAAGTTTTATGTCAATGTTATGTCTTAAGAATTTGGACTTGTGTCAAAGTTGATGAAAATGTTTTTGTTTCCCAAGTTCTATAGTTTAAAGGAAATAGATTCCCTTCATTACTCAGCTGTGTCACTGTAACTTACAAGCTTACCCGTCCTTAAGAGTAAAGGGACACCCAGTGTCTGTGGTGGAATGGAAAGCAGGGTTTGCTGTTGAGTTGAAGCTGTTAGAAACAGACAAACACCATAGGACTGTCAAGAAATTTTCCAAATACGAAGTACTACAATAGCCCAACCTTTATCATATGAAGTTAGTGTATATTTGGCTGCCTATAATTTGAAGAAAAAGTAATCTTTGGTTCAAAAAGTGATGTTGACCCACTCTTAGGTCTTTTTGTCTTCTCTCTTTGTCATTCACATTTAGTTTACAAAGGGATACATAATCATTCCTGTCTATAAAAAAAACAAACAAATAAACAATAAAAAAAACTTTCCCCAAATGACTTTCTAGGATTTTTTATTTATTTGTTTTTGTTAAGAGAGAGAAATTAAGCCAGGCCTTATGACTGAAACATGAGAATCACGGGTTCTTGGCGACCTTAGCAACTAAGTGAGACTGTTTCCAACTAAAAAAAATAAAATAGGTCTATGGGTATAGCTCAGAGGTAGATCTCTCTCTCATGCTGGGTTCAATCCCCAGCATGAGAGAGAGAGAGAGAGAGAGAGAGAGAGAGAGAGAGAGAGAGAGAGAGAGGAGTTTAATGGAGAAAAAATGGGCTTTAGAATCGGGCAGACCAGGGCTTAAATCGTATCTTCTACTTATTAACATGCAATATTAGGACGTTGGTTGGGCTCACAGAGCCTCAGTTGTTGCAGACTTTAATAAGATGTAATATAAAGTTATAAAGTGGCTCCCACAGCACCTAGGCTTGCACAGAGTTCTGTTTGTTTGTTTTGGTGGTACTGGGACAGAACCCAGGGACTTTCTACCTCCAGGCTATGGGCTATACTCCCATACCTATTTTATATTTATTTGGAAACAGGGTCTCACTAAGTTGCTGAGAGCCTCACTAAGTAGCTGAGGCTGGCTTTGAACCTGCGCGATCCTCCAGTCTCCGCCTCCCAAGCGCGGGGATTACAAGCGTGCGCCACCACGCCCAGCATGGAGCTCATTTTCTGATGCTGCTTTTCTTCCCTCCACTTGTTGGGTGCAGTTTAGTACTTTTAGTTAGAGTCAGCTATTTGGAAGTTAATTTTATGCTTCAAAATGTTCATCTTTCCTTCCTCCCCCAAAGAGTCTAAGCTCAAGCCATTTTGAATTTTGATTTGTAAATAACTGCCTAAGGAAAAGCGCAAACACTCTTCTCACAGTCTCTCTCAGGCATCCTTGCCTCAGGCTTTGCCTGATGAAAATAAAATTAGCTACAGCAGTTGCCAACCAGAGACTCTGAGGGGCTTTTGTTCTTAGAGCCTCAGAACTGTTGAGAAAGCCTGGGGAGACTCTCCCCTCTTGGCAGCTCTGGAATGTTTTATTAGACATTTTATATCGCAGGCCAGGCCAAGCCCCTCCTCGAGAGCCACTGCAGTCTGTGGGGTCTGGCCAGAGGGTGTGTCTGTCGTGGGGGACTTTTCCAGGGCTGCAGGGACGTTGCAGAGGGGAAATCATGAGCCACGTCCGCGTCTCTGTGAGAAGCCAGTCAGAGGATGCGGGGCTGAATCGGTAGCTTTGTTCTAGGATGTTTGACGCCTGACATCTGAAGCCCGTGGGGAGACAATGCAGATTTTGTTCCATCTCGCTTCTGTCCTCTCCCCAAATGTTGTCAGAAGTCAGCACACCACGAGAAATCAATGTCTGGTTTATTTAAACCAGACGTTGCTCAGAAGTTTAAATATATTACCTCACAAATCCCACTGAATAAAACACCTTGCCGGGTGTGGTGGCGCACGCTTGTAATCCCAGCATGAGGGAGGCAGAGACCAGAGGATCGCAGTTCGCTGACAGCCTCAAGTTACTTAGCGAGGCCCTTCACAACTCAGTGAGACCCTGTTTCAAAAATAAAAAGACTAAAAAAAGTAGGGCTGAGGGTGTAGCTCGGAAGTAAAATGCCCCTGTGTTCCAGCTCCAATCAATCTCTCTCTCTCTCTCTCTCTCTCTCTCTCTCTCTCTCTCACACACATACACACACACACCTGACTTTTCTACTCACCAGCCTATAAAATGCCCACCATCTTCAGAGCATAGTCTTTCTCCACCTCAGAATGCCACTTTTTTTTTTCCTTCTGGTACTGGGAATGGAAGCCGGGAGCATCCTACCTCTGATCTACACCCCCAGCCCTATTTTATTTGTTATTTGGAAGCAAGGTCTTGCTAAATTGAGAATGCTGGCCTTGAACCTGTGAGCTTTCCAAGCACCGGGATTACAGGTTTGTGCTACCACTCCTGGCATAAAACACCACATCATAAGACTACATTTTTATTTTTTATGAATTCTTTCCAGATTGCAGTGTATTCATTTGAAAGTATCACAGTGAAGAGCGGGGTGCAGTGGTAACACTGAATTGCCTATCCCTCATTGCACATGTGTGGATATTCCAGGCCCTTTGCCAACACTGGGTTTACAGCCATGACTGAAATGGAGCTCTATGCTCTCAAGGAGCTGGCATATATGTAATAACTAATCTAATATCTAAGTCTAACTGGCTATGGGGGCACATGTTTGTAATCTCAGTACTTGGGAGGCTGAGATAGGAGAATCACAAGTTCAAGGACAGCCTCAGCAATAGTGAGACTTTCATCAATTTAGCAAAACCCTGTTTCAAAATTTTAAAAAACAGGCATGGTGGCTCACACTTGTAATCCCCATGCTTGGGAGGCTGAGACAGAGGATCGCACAGGTTCGAAGCCAGCCTCAGCTACTTAGTGAGGCTCTCAGCAACTTAGTGATACCCTGTTTCCAAGGACTTAGAACTTCACAATTTTAAAGATTTGATTCCACCAGTCACTTTGGTATGACAATAAGCACAGCTAAAGGAAGTGGAACATATACTATAAGTAGAAAACCAACTCCAAACAATAAACTTTGTTCTTGGGAACCACTCTGAAGAATGTCAGTTCTTTGTGATCTTCTGCCCCAAACACTGTGATGTAAAAAAAAAAAAAAAAATGGCATGAATGACTTGCTATAAAAGTTCATAGACTGTTAAGAAAAAACTAAAAGTTACATTGAAATTACTCTTGTCTCTGTTATATTAAAGCTTAAAATATCATTAGAAAACTTTGAAGGCCTTTATTACTTAGAGAACTGTCAACCAAGGAAACTTTGATGCGACATTGTGTTGCATAAAAACCAAAACGTTCAACTAGCACATGACCATGGGAAAAAATGTCTTCTATTGGAAAATTGGAGACAAAAGAATTTCCATAAAATCAATTTAGTTTAGGACAGCTGGTTATTATCAACTACTCAAAAAAAGTCAGAGAGGCCCTCCCTTAAAACTTCCTTCCCAGCAGGAATTCTTTTGACAATGACTTCTGTTTAGGGTCTTCCTGTTGCTGTTTATTTGGCAGAGGGGGGGGGGGGCTTTTATGTTTTTTAATGCATCATTGTGATAAAGAATTGTTCTATATTTATATTTTTAAAGAGTTTCACCTCACACTAATGTCAATATAAAACCTCTTAATTTCAGGATTACCATTTTTATCTTGTTTCTCTTAATGGAATAATTGACAAGTCAGAAATCAAAATTTGATTTCAAGGTAAAGGTCATTTCTGGATGCTTTTTAGGTCAATTTTCCACTTGCTTCTCACTGTATCATATGGTTTAATCTTGTTTCTGCTATATTATAGTTTTCATGTACATAGTTTCATTTTAATTTAATAACGTATAAATTTGTCTTTACCTTTGGGGGAAAGGACGTCCTCAAGGAGGTGGCAAATGTTTTTGATTCTGCAGAAACAAATGTCTTTTAATTGATATGTTTTTCTTTCAGCTTCCTTGAAGGGTTATTCAGTGATGATTTAGCCCATCTTTAGAAACAGCATTTACAGCTCTTCTTAGTTGTGTACTTTTCTTCACAGGAGACCACTTGCCTAAATCTTTGGAAGGATTTTTTATCTATGAAGAAGAAGGTTCTGGAGTTCCCGGTTCTGATAGGAAAGGCAATGACGCCATCATAGTAGAACAATGGACTGTCATTGAGGTGAGCCGGCTTTTTTTTTTTTTTTTTTTTGACAGTTTACCCTGAGCTTTCTATTTAGTTTGACACGTTTAAGACCTTCATTGCCTGACACATGCAATATCTGTATACACAGATTTCCCCAGTATTTGGAATGTCATCACAAATACATGAACAAACTTTTTATGCTTTACCCAGCTATAACGTAGTGACACCCTGTTTCAAAAATAAAGAATAAAAAAAAAATAGGGCAGGGAGTATAGCTCGGAGGTCAAATGCTCCTGGGTTCCATCCATCCATAGACCTGCAAAAAAATTAAAAGTTAAAAAATTTTTAAAATGCCGGGTGTGGTGGCGCATGCTTGTAATCTCCGCACTTGGGAGGCAGAGACAGGAGGATTGCTCAGGTTCGAAGCCAGCCGCACTGGCTTCAGAGACCCTGTTTCCAAATTTTAAAAAGTATAAAAATAGGTCTGGGAGTGTAGCCCGGAGGTAGAAGGGGCTCCAAGAACCCCAGTACCACCAAAAAAATAAAATAAAATAATTTGGGCATGGTGGCACACATTTGTAATCTCAGCATTTGGGAGGCTGAGACCAGAGGATCGCGGTTCGCAGACAGCCTCAGCTACTTAGTGAGGCACTCGTAATTTAGTGAGACCCTGTTTCAAAATAAAGAATAAAAAAACAGGGCAGGGTGTATAGCTTAGAGGTCAAATGCCCCTGGGTTTCATCCCCAGACCCACAAATGAAAATATTTTTAAATTAAAAATAAATAAAGTTAATGTGCTGCTGGGCACTGTACAAGCATGTAATCCCTGTATTCAGGAGGCTGAGACAGGAAGGTTACAGGTTTGAGGCCATCATGCAGTAACTTTGTGATACCCTGTTTCAAGATAAAATAAATAATAAATAGGTCTGGAGATGTAGCTCAGTGGTAGAAAGCCTGTGGGTTCAGTCCCCAGTACCACACACACACACAAAAAAAACTCAGCCTTTGGAAAGCTGAGACAGGTTCATGGACAGCTTCAGCTACTTAGCGAGGCCCTTTGCAACTCAGTGAGACCCTGTTTCGAAATAAAGAATTAAAACATAGGAGGCCGGGCGTGGTGGCGCACGCTTGTAATCCCCGTGCCTGGGAGGCGGAGACAGGAGGATCGCGCAGGTTTGAAGCCAGCCTCAGCTACTTAGTGAGGCTCTCAGCAACTTAGTAAGACCCTGTTTCCAAATAAAATATAAAAAATAGGTCTGGGAGTATAGCCCAGAGGTAGAAGGGTTTCCAGGAACCCCAGTACCACAAAAAAAAAAGTAGGGAAGGGGGTATAGCTTGGAAATAGAATGTCCCAGGTTCCATCCCCAGTACTAAAAAAAGAAGAAAAAAAGAAAAGAAAAGTAATGTTAAACTTTTTAAAGATAAAATTATCTTGCCATAAATAGCATTAGGTTCCGAAAGCTTGAGATTCTAACCCTAAACAAACAAAACCCCCTGGCACTGAGATTCACTCTACACAGTGATTGTGCAGATGGTTGAAAGTGAAAGAAATTCAGTCACTCAGCTAAGTGTTCTACCTCTAAGCACACAGTGTGACTGACTCTTTTTAACTCTTTTTGACTTGACCTTTGAAGGCAAAACTATCCAAAGGTGTTTTCTCTCTTGCTGGGAGGACGTGTACACGCAGCATTGTCCTTTGTTCTCAGGGTGACAGTGCTGCGGTGCTATGCACCCCGCATTCAGATGTCACCAAGTGGGCTGCCCTTGAGGAGGACAGACTGAATTCAGGCATCCTCTGCTAGTGAGGCCTTTTGCAACTCAGTGAGACTGTTTCAAAATAAAAAATAAAAACTAGGGCTAGGCTAAGACAGGAGTATCCGGGTTCACGGCCAACCTCAGCTACTTAGTGAGGCCCTCTGCAACTTAGTGAGACCCTGTTTCAAAATAAAGAATAAAATCGAGCTGGGGATGTAGCTGAACGGTAATATGCCCCTGGGTTCAATCTTCATTACCAAAAAAAAAAAAAAAAAAATAGGGCTGGGGGTGTAGCTCAGAGGTATAATGACCCTGGGTTTTATCCCCGTATCAAAAAAAAAAAAAAAAAAAGGCCTTGTAATCCCTGCGCTTCGGAAGCAGAGACAGGAGGATCGCGCAGGTTCGAAGCCAGCCTCGCTGGCTAAAGGGACCCTGTTTCCAAATAAAAATATAAAATGGTTTGGGAGTGTAGCCTGAAGGTAGAAGGGTTCCATCTCCAGTACCACCAAAAAAAAAAAAAAAAAAAAAAAATAGCTCGGAGGTAGAATGCCCCTGGGTTCCACCCCCAGTACAAAAAAAAAAAAAAAGGAAAAAGCAGCAAAGATTCCCTATATCAAGCTCCTTTCATCTCCACCACCCAACCCCTACTCCCTGCTCCTGCTCGCATCCCCCAATCCCAGTCCAGTCCAGTGTTTCTGAAAGGGTACTCTCTAAATCCCCTAGAGGGCTTTTCTAAAATGCAGATTCCCAGCAAGGTATGATGGTGCATACCTGTAATCTCAGTACTTGGGAGACTGAGACAGGAGGATTGTAGATTCGAGTCCAGCCTCAGTAATTTAGGGAGGCTCTCAGCAATACAGTGAGACTATGTTTCAAAATAACACTAAAAAGGTCTGGGGGATAGCTCAGAGGCAGAACTCCCTCAGGTTCAATCCCCAATAACACACACACACACACACACACACACACACACACACACACACACAAACACACACACACACTGCAGATTCCTAACCCCCATGCATTAAGCCATTGCCCTAACAAGACCAAAGGAGGCCCAAATCCTGCTCTCCACTCCCAGTGTATTTAACTTGGTTCAAAGGTTTAAAGGCAGCTGTAGCAGAAAATGAGCCCAGGAATACTGCAGCCCCAGAAACTGCTTTAACAGAGTGAACTCCCCCTACCATTATACCCATCGCCCCTTCTCAGAGCTACTTATGCAGCTGCTGTCTTTGCCATTAGACCTTGAGCTCTTCTGCTTACTCATGCAGGGCTGTGAGATCAAAACGGATTACGGCCCTCTCCTGCACACTCTGGCTGAATTTGGGTGGCTCTTGACAAGCGTGTTGCCTACACCTATATTGAGACATGACAGGTAATGAAAAGTACCTTTACCTACTCTCACTTCATGCTCAAATGAAGCTTATCTGGGAGATCATTTAACAAATGCCTATTTAAAGCCTTCAAAACCAGTTCTACAAATTACTAATCTGATTTCATGGACCCTGGCAATCAGCAGAGCCAGTATGTTACAGACATACAGGATGTTAGGTCTCAGCGCTCCCTGTGCAAAGCTGCGCTCACCCGCCAGGCTTAGGACTAACTACTGTGGGGAGAGAAGAGGGCCGCCTCTCCCTTCCTCCCTGCGCCCTGGGGTTAGCGTTCCCCTGGAGCACGCACCTGTCCACTGAACCCTACCCTAGAACCAAAGTGCCAAACCTTCCTAAGTACTAACTTCTCCTTTACTTTTCTCCTATTACTAACTTTCCTGGAAAGAAAAAATTGAGTCACTGTACTTAGATTTTTTAATTTATTTTTGAGGGAAGACAATTAAATCTCCTATTTTAAAATGCTTTGTAGCTGGATGCAATTGAGCACACCTGTAATCTCAATATTTGGGAAGCTGAGACAGGAGGATCACAGGTTCAAGACTAGTCTCAGCAACTTAGCGAAACCCTATTTCAAAATAAAAAATAAAATAGGGCTGAGGGAAATCGCCTGGAGGTAGAATGCCCCTGGCTTCAAATTTAGGTACCAAGAGGAAAATAAAAAAAGCTTGGCTGTCCCTTTAACCCAGAGATGTTCTCTCTGCCCTCTTGGCATTCCCAACACGACTGATGGCCAAGGCTGCCCTGCCTGGGCCAGTGACGACCTGCACAGGACGGCACATGGCGCAGTGCCGCGGAGCCCTCCCTGTGGCGCGTCGACCTTCCCAGTGCCCGTGAGATGTGGCCGGGGGAGGCGGTGGCCGGGGGAGGAGGCTCCTCTCATCTTCTCTGTCTCCCAGGGTGGCAGCTGGGCCCTGCCCACATCCTTGCAAACTGCAATGACAGTTGATAGTGTCCTCACAAACTTTAAACACATTTGGTTGACGTGGCTTTATAATCCATCCACACCTAGAGGAGGGGAAGGACTTAAGGAGGATCCAGAGTGAAGACACTCAAGTTCAAAGAGAACCAAAAGGAGCGGCAAGAAGCTAGCAGAGCAGTTGACCAGGTGCTCTGCTCGGGGCCCATAGCAACTGCTGTCAGGTTGAGTGGCAATTCCCCAAGGCACTGTTTCTATCTGACCTACCTATCAAATCACAGGACACAGTGATTCCCAGGCTTTGGCCTTCACACCAGGCACTGTGCAGCCCCTGAGCTCCTCCTGCGGGCCCGGCATGCACCCGAGGTCAGGCTGGGAAGGATGAGAGCAAAGGGGAACCGTGGGACCTGGTGTCCTGTGGAGTGGAGGGTGGGCAGCGTGGGGACCCCCTGACTTTACCACCTTGTGCCAAAATGCATATTGTCACCCATTGCGCCCAGAGTGTGGGAGACCCACTGGTGTGGGGCGGTTGGGTGTTGCTTCTGGAGCTGAGAGAGGGAGGGAGTCCCAGGACCTCGCCCCCCCTCAAGCTCCTTCCGCACCCTAGGTCCTCCAGCGCATGTAGAGTCACAACGGTGGATTTTTCAAGGCCTCGCTCTGAAGGCTTCTCCTCATATGTACTTAGCATGTCAAAGGAGCTCACTGCTCACTACACTGTTGTCTATGAGAGTGAAAAACGGGACAAAATATGAATGTCTATCATTATGAAAATGATTAAAGGAGTTATAGACTGCCAGGCGTCGTGGCACACACTGTAATCCCAGTTCTTGGGAGGCTGAGACAGGAGGATCACGGGTTCATTGTCAGCCTCAGCAAGTAGTGAAACTCATCAACCTAGTGAGACCGTGCTTCAAAAGTAAAAATAAAAGAGGGCTGGAGGTGTAGCTCAGAGGTAGAACCCTCACCCCCACCCCAATACCAAAAGAGAAAAAAGAGTTATAGATTATCCATACAATATAATCATAGGAAGTACGAGGAGATCTATGGATATGTATGTATTGCCATAGATTTCCTTCTGTGATAATCACTGAGATTTGTTTGTTTGTTTTGTAGTACTAGGGATTAAAACCAGGGCATGCTACCTTTGACTAGATCCCCAGCTCTATTTTTTTTTTCTTTTTTCTTTCTTTTTCTTTTTTTTTTTTTTTTTGTGGGTCTGGGGATGGAACCCAGGGGCATTTGACCTCCAAGCTATACCCCCTGCCCTAATTTTTTATTCTTTATTTTGAAACTGGGTCTCACTGAGTTGGGGAGGACCTCACTAAGTAGCTGAGGCTGTCCACGAACCACAATCCTCCGGTCTCAGCCTCCCACATGCTGGGATTACAAGCATGCGCCACCACACCCGGCTCCCAGCCCTATTTTTTTTTTTTTTTTTTTTTAATTTTGAAACAGGGTCCCACAAAGTTGCTGAGGCTAGCCTTGAACCTGTGATTCTCCTGTCTCAGCCTCTCAAGTCCTAGGAGTATAGGCATGTTCCACTGCACCCACCTAAGTTTTTTTTAAGGGCAAATTTAATAGTTTATACACTTTAACTGTATGTAGCAAAACTTCTAAAGGCTACAGAGTAAATTCTTGAGTGGCTAACAATTAGGACTACTGATATGGGAAGGGGAAATTGAAGATTTCTTTTTCTTTATATATTTCTTGTTTCATCTTTATAACAAATATACATTTGTCTCATAATTTTTTAAAATCAAAATAATTTTTTTGTGTGGAATTAGGTGTTTTTGGTTTTTTTTTTTTTTTGGTGGTGGTATTGGAAGCCCTTCTACCTCTGGGCTATACTCCCAGACCTATTTTATACTTTTATTTTTTTATTTGGAAACAGGGTCTCTTAAGCCAGCGCAGCTGACTTCGAACCTGCGCAATCCTCCTGTCTCCGCCTCCCAAGCGAGGGGATTACAAGTGTGCGCCACCACACCCGGCTGGAATTAGGTTTTGAATCCAGGGGCATTCTGACTCTGAGCTACACTCCCATCACTATTTTTTATTCTTTATTTTGAAACAGGGTCTTACTAAGCAGCTGAGACTGGCAGTGAACCTTTGATCCTCCTGTCTCATCCTCCCAAGTACTGGGATTACAAACAAAACCCACCTCGCCAGGCTAAAATCAAATTTAAAAACAAAAGGCCGGCCAGGCGTGGTGGCACACACCTGTAATTCTAATACTTGGGAGACTGAGACAGGAAGAATGAGTAGGTTCGAAGCCAGATTCAGCAGCTTAGTGAGGCTCTCAGCAACTTAGTGAGACCTTGTTTCCAAATAAAATATAAAATAGATCTGCAAATATACAAAAATAAATAACAAAAGGCCAGTCAACCAATAGTGGCAACTGATTTGGGAGGCTGAGACAAGATGATCGCAGTTCCCAGAAAGTCTCAGCTACTACTTAGTGAGGCCCTTTGCAACTGAGACCCCGTTTCAAAATAAAGAATAAAAAATAGAGCTGGGGATATAGCGTGGAGGTAGAATGCACCTGGCTTCCATCCCCAGTATCACAAAAAAATAGGAATAGTGGCAGCTATACACGGTATCTGGCCCTGAAGGTGCTGTGAGAGGCTAAGTTTACATTTAACTCAGTACATAACCAGAGGCTTGCGTTCAGGGTTGAAGTAGGTCATGGTTGTATATAGTGCATAATAGAACCCAATAACTAATCAAAGGCTAGAGAGTTACTTTAGTCTGTGGGTTCTATAGGCATATTAAAAAGAAGAGAGACTGTAGCTAGGCGTGGTGACTCACACTTGTAATCCCAGCTTTCTGGAGGCTAAGACCGAAGGATCGCAGTTCGCGAACGGCCTCAGCTACTACTTAGTGAGGCCCTTTGCAACTCAGTGAGACCCTGTTTCAAAAAACAAAGAATAAAAAATAGGGCTGGGGGTGTAGCTCGGAGGTCGAATGCCCCTGGGTTCCATCATCCCCAGACCTGAAAAAAGAAAAAAAAGAAAGAAAGAAAGAAAGAAAACTGAGACTTAAAGAGGTCACATGACTTTCCTGGAGTTATATAAGTAGTAAAGGGTAAAGCTACAATTAAACACGATCCTCTGTACCTTCAAAGCCTGGGCTATTAACCACACTTCTCATTTCAGAGCTGAAAACCTTCAAGCTCTATTCTTTTCCTTGACCAAGGTCAACTATACACAATTTTTCTTTATATTTAAAGTTGACACGAGCAATAGTGATTACCATCTTTGCGTGTACCGAGGAGCTATGTCTAGCATGTAACTGTTAGAGCATGTTTGGACAAGAGGTAAAGGCAGAGGATAAGGTTTTTACCCACAATCCTCCTTCCAATGAACCTTTACCTTTATCTTATGTTGTCTATGGTGCAGGTCCTTGGAAGGACCCAGGTCACAAAATATAAAGGAACAAAATAAACATGAAGATTGCACATACTCCTTGGCAAACCAAAGAAGAGTAGACCTTGAGCAGCTCAGTGTCCCTGCTTGCATACAGGCGACCGCTGTTCAAGTATGTTTTCTGCTTTCTTCCCTCCAGGCTCAATAGCAGATCCATCTAAGCAAGGATCTGCTAAATGCTGGTGCTGCCCTCAAATCTCCTTAGTTCGACCATTGACCTTATTTTTTAATCTTTTTTTTTTTTTTTTTTTGGTGGTGGTACTGGAGTTCCTGGAAGCCCTTCTACCTCTGGGCTACACTCCCAGACTAGACCTATTTTATATTTTTATTTGGAAACAGGGTCTCCTAAGCCAGCGCACACGGCTGGTTTCGAACCTGCGCGATCCTCCTGTCTCCGCCTCCCAAGCACGGGGATTATAAGCGTGCGCCACCTCGCCAGGCTTATTCTTTATTTTGAAACAGGGTCTCAGTAAGTTGCCAAGGGCCTCACTAAGTAGCTGAAGATGTCCATGAACCACGATCCTCCAGTCTCAGCCTCCGGAATGCTGGAATTACAAAAGTGCGCCACCACGCCCAAGTTTTAAGTCTGTTTTCTGATCTGAAAATCAGATAGTCAGGTATAATAATGTGACCTTAAGCAGATTGTCATTTTGATTGAGTAAGATAATATATGAAAAGCATGCAGGGCCTGAGCTAGTAGGCTAGTCAATTAGAGCTATCATTGGGGGCCTAATCCTTTAGCAGAACCCAAATCCCTAATAAGCAGAAACTGCTGGTTCAAGCATGATAGCTGGCCTGTCCTAAGTCAGTATGTTTCAGAACATGTCAGTACTATCATTCACTATATACAAAATCAGTATTGAGGATTATGAGACAACACTCAAAATAGAAATAAGTAGCAGCCAGGTGTGGCGGCGCACGCTTGTAATCCCAGTACTTGGGAGGCTGAGATAGGGTTCACAGCCAGCCTCAACTACTTAGTGAGGCTCTTTACAGCTTAGTGAGACCCAGTTTCAAAATAAAGAATAAAAAATTGGGCTGGGGGTATAGCTTGGAGGTAGAATGCCCCTGGATTCAATCCCCAGCACTACAAAAAAAAAAAAAAAAAAGTATTTCCTCATATGCAACAATAGTGTCTTAAGTATTTCAGCTTTCTCCAGCTCTTCTAATCACCCATACTTGAATGTTCTCTACGTGAGGCGTTTCTGCTCATTTCTCTCATTACATAATTCTATCCTGTTACCACATTACATAAAAATATTTCCCAGTGTCTCTAGGTTAAGATTGTTGCTTCATGTTCACGAGCAGTATCATATCACCAAGGTTTAAAGCTGTGTTGCCATAAAACATCATAATGTCGTAATGTGATATCTTACATTAGTCCAAGGTTATGTGCCAGAATCCCTTCTTAACCATTATCACTGTGCAATTACAACACTGGATCCTTTTTCTCTTCAAAAAATCTAAGTGAAAATTGACATAAAACTCTTCCAGGCAAATTCGGTGGAGGACCAGATTAGCTAAGCTAGCAACTAATATTACTGATTTTTTTTTTAAATCACAGGAATAAAATGGAAGGAAGAACCAAAGTTCCTTCTATCTGGTGCTTCAAAAACAGCAGCTTTGTTCCCTCTCTCCACATTCTTATCCAATTATGGGGTTCTGGCAGGCATGTGCATTGCAACAAGAATCTCAAGGCTTTTCTGATACATTACAGACACTGAATCATAACCTCACATTATAAGAAAAAGAATTTTCTTTTCTTTCTTTTCTTTTATTTCCTCTTTTTTTTTTTTTTTTTGGTGTTTTTGGGGGTGGAACCCAGAGGCTTTCTACCTCCGGGCTATACTCCCAGACCCATTTTATATTTTTTATTTGGAACAGGGTCTCACTAAGTTGCTGAGAGCCTCACTAAGTAGCTGAGGCTGGCTTCGAACCTGTGCGATCCTCCTGTCTCAGCCTCCCAAGCGCTGGGATTACAAGTATGCACCACCATGCCTGGCTTATTCTTTATTTTTTAATTTTATAGATAGATAGATAGATAGATAGATAGATATGTAGATTTTTTTTTTTTTTTTTGCGAGTCTGGGGATGGAACCCAGAGGCTTTTGACCTCCAAGCTACACCCCCTGCCCAATTTTTTATTCTTTTTATTTTTGAAACAGGGTCTCACTGACTTGCAGAGGGCCTCACTAAGTAGCTGAGGCTGTCTGCGAACCGCGATCCTCCTGTCTCAGCCTCCCAAATGCTGGGATTACAAGCGTGCACCACCACACCCGGTTTTATTCTTTATTTTCAAATAGAGTCTCACTAAGTTGCAGAGAGCCTTACTAAGTTGCTGAGGCTGTCCATAAATCTATGATTCTCCTGTCTCAGCTTCCCAAGTACTGAGATTACAAGTGTGCACCACCATGCCCCATTGAGAGAAAATTTTAGAAATTTTAAAAAAGTGTGCCATCATTTACCTCCCAAAGGACAAAATATA
The DNA here is from genome assembly GCF_963383645.1 of Muscardinus avellanarius. Taxonomy (NCBI): domain Eukaryota; kingdom Metazoa; phylum Chordata; class Mammalia; order Rodentia; family Gliridae; genus Muscardinus; species Muscardinus avellanarius. The sequence continues at coordinate 40,759,229 of NC_137787.1, forward strand.
AAGGCAGAGACTTTTTGGTATAATTGAATCAAGTTATATCATACTAAGAATACCTAAAAGTCTAGTCTTTAAAGACAAGACGTGTATAACAAAAAAGAAAAACTTGTCTTCTCCCTGTGATGTTAGGAGCCCTGCTTTTCCTTTTCTTCTGACTCTGCAGAAGACTCGGCAGCCTGTGGGCAGTGCGGCTCAGAGGCACTGCAAGTCTGTGGAGTTATTTGAGACACTTGAATGTCCCAGTAATGTCCTCCGAATCCTCGTGTGGCAGCCAAAGCAGGAGTTGCATATTTACATTCAGTGTGGTGTGAGGGTTTGGTCCATTTTAATGCAGTTCTCATCCTTGTCTAATTTAAATTCTGTGGAAACTGTAAAGTATAATTCTAGGGAGTTAAGCTCCTCAAAGTATTCTTGCTGTGAGCAGCATTTTGATAAGGCCACTTTTTTTTCTTTTCTTTTTTGTTTTTTGTTTTTGTTTTTTGTTTTTTTTTTGCTACTAGGGATTAAACCCGGGACATTCTGCTTCTGAGCTACACCCCCAGAATTATTTTATTTTAAAGCAGGGTCTCACTAAATTGCTAAGGGTCATCTTTAATTGCTGACCTTGAACCTTTGATCTTCCTGCCTCTGCCTCCCAAGTACTAGGATTACAGCAAGTGCCAAAGCCTGGCTATGATGACATTTTTTAAATAGTCAATTTGTCTGTTATATGTACTGTACTTCCAATCTGAACTTACATTTTGCATGTGGGTTGGGATGGAGAGGGAGAGGTTGGGAGGAGCTAGATTGTGGTAGTGCTTTTTTTTTTTTTTTTTTTTTTTTTTTGCGGTACTGAGGATGGAACTCAGGGGCACTCTAACTCCAAGCCCTATTTTTTTTTTTTAATTCTTTATTTGAAACAGGGTCTCACTGAGTTGCAGAGGACCTCACTAAGTAGCTGAGGCTGTCCAGGAGCCTAAGATCCTCTTGTCTAGGCTCTTTTTTGACTCTTTTTTTTTTTTTTTCCAGTACTGGGGATGAAACCCAAAGGCATTGTACCTCCGAGCTACACCCCCAGCCCTACTTTTTAGTCTTTTTTTTTTTTTTTTTTTTTTTGGTGGTACTGGGGTTCCTGGAAGCCCTTCTACCTCCAGGCTACACTCCCAGACCTATTTTTACATTTTTATTTGGAAACAGGGTCTCCTAAGCCAGCGCGCGTGGCTGGCTTCGAACCTGCGCGATCCTCCTGTCTCTGCCTCCCAAGCCTGGGGATTACAAGCGCGCGCCACCACGCCTGGCTTAGTCTTTTCATTTTTTTGAAACAGGGTCTCACTGAGTTGCAAAAGGCCTCACTAAGTAGCTAAGGCTATCTGTGAACTGCAAACCGCGATCCTCCAGTCTCTGCCTCCCGAATACTGGGATTACTCTTTTTTTGTTTTTGATACATACAATATGTACCAGTATTGGGAATGGCCTAGGAAGATTTGAGAAAGCTCTGATTATTAATGAATATATTTCAAAAATCGGGTGGGGGCAGATCTGTGAAAGAAGTTGGTTTCTGCCTAGAAGCAGGCAACTATTCCAATGCAAATTAACCTACTAAAGGTTATTAGCAAGTCAATAGGAGAGGGGAACTAGGACTTCCTAGTCCTCTAAAGACAGGTTTACATAATTGGATAATCTAGCTAGGATGGGAGGAAGGGGTCGACCTTGTGAAAGGAGACACCTTGGCAGGGAAAGTAAGGGGAGGAAACTTACAGGGACTTTTACTACGTCAGAATTACGTGAAACAAGATGGAGGATGTCATGTATAAAAAGTCTGTTCCGTGTTTTGTACTTTGGTGATTTCGCTCGAAGCACCCCCTCATGTAACATGAGGCTATAACTATCTTCTGTATTTCTAACTTTGTTGTTGTTGTTTGTTTTGTTTTGTTTTTGTTTTTATTTTTATTTTGGTGGTACTGGGGTTCCTGAAAACCCTTCTACCTCTGGGCTACACTCCCAGACCTATTTTTATACTTTATTTAAATTTGGAAACAGGGTCTCTTAAGCCAGCGCACGCGGCTGGCTTTGAACCTGCGCGATCCTCCTGTCTCCGTCCACCTCCCAAGCACGGGGATTACAAGCGTGCGCCACCACGCCTGACTTAAATGAAAGCTTTTTATAAGAATATTTTTATTTCATAAGTGACCAAGCAGTTGCAGATAAGCCCATTCCTCCTCCTCTTCTCCCTCTTCCTCTTTCCACTCCTCCTACTCCTGTGTGTGTGTGTGTGTGTGTGTGTGTGTGTGTGTGTGTGTGTGTATGATGGGGAGCAAACCCAGAGGAATTCTACCTCAGCGACACTGGCCCTGTTATTTTGAGACAGGGTTTCACTGAGTTGCCCAGGCCGGCCTTGAACCTGCAGTCCTCCTGTCTCAGCATCTCAAGTAACTAGTATTGTAGGTGTGTGCCACTGCGCCCAGCTCCATGCCCTCTCTGTTAAGCCCAGCTGAGTTACATTCACAGTGATTTGTTTTGCTTTAACTAGAATGTCGTTTCAGTTTTACTCAAATGTTTGCACTGTTGAGCATCTACTGTGTACACGGCAATATTTTAATGGCCAGAAGTGAACTATGGCTTCAGTGCTCCACTTGGAGGACAACTCAGTCACAGTAACTAATGCAGACGAGGACAAGTGTCTGGAGCTATGTTACCAACAGCGCTAAGTGGTTACTGGTGAGGAGTATGAAAACCTCAGACTTTACAGTGGTTTGTGGTCCTTTGAAAGGCCACAATACACACACAGATATATAGCTTGTCCTTGTCTTTAAAACTGAATAGAAGCCGGGCGTGGTGGCGCACGCTTGTAATCCCAGCACTTGGGAGGCTGAGGCAGGAGGATCTCAGGTTCCCCGACAGCCTCAGCTACTTAGTGAGGCCCCCGGCAACTTAGTGAGACCCTATTTCCAAATAAAGACTAAAAAATAGGGCTGGGGGTGTAGCTCGGAGGTAGAATGCCCCTGGGTTCTATCCCCAGTACGGCAAAAAAAAGAAAAGAAAAGAAAAGAAAGAGAGAGAGAGAAAGAAAGAAAGAAAGAAAGAAAGAAAGAAAGAAAGAAAGAAAGAAAGAACTTTCTTTTCCCTTCTCGTGCACCCCTTCCCTGAACCTGCTCCACTTCTCAGCTCCACCTCGCTTTCCACTGTGGATGAGCAGGCGCAAGGAAATGGCCCCTGTGGCCGGGCTCCCGGCAGGCAGTGGGGGCCCTTCATGCTCTTGGCTGATTGGACCTTCACAAATTCCTGACAAGAAACTGAATCAGAGAAAGTATGGACTTTAATTAAACTAATCATCTTTGGATGCTCAGATTCGAGCCCAGGAACTGTCTGGTTCCAAAGCTATTTTTCCAGTGTGCTTCCTGCCTGCCAAATGCAAGCCCAGGCTTTTCCAAAAACCTGCTAATCCCCCCCTCCACTGACCACTATCACATGATGATTTAAGGTTCCCAAAGTTACATCACACTTTATACCAAGTCTTTTGCCCTAATAGAGAATAAGATCAAACTAAAAGGAGCTGGGTGTGGTGGTGTACCCTGGTAACCCCAGTGCTTGGGAGCCTGAAACAGGAGGATGGCAGGGTCAGGGTCAGTCTCAGATACTTAGGCCCTCCCAACTTAGTGAGACATTGTTTCCAAATAAAATATATATATTAAAAAATAGGACTGGGCGTGTAGCTCAAAGGTAGTTCATCCCCAGTACTGAAAAAAAAAAAAAAACCCTAAAATGCAACTAGACCAGAAGAAGCAGTCTTTTAAAAAGTAAAATAAAATAAGCAGTCTTCTATTATATCACTTTGGGGAAAGATCTGATATTTCTCAAAATTCAGTGGCATCAGTGTTTGAGATTTCCAAATGGTGTGCAGCTGACATACACTAGGGCCAGCGTTCCAGCGCTGCGTTCATTTTCTGAAAGAAAGAGCTCAGCGTAAGATGCAGCTAATAGTAAGGTTTTGTTGGGGATTTTTGCATAATAAAAGTCGTAATGGAGCAACATTAGTGGAGACACTCCCCCATAAATCCATGGAGACTGGAAAGCATTTCAGAGGAACACAAACGCCAACTAGTCTTTGGCAAGGGGTAATCTGCCATGATGATAGTTAAATAAGGGGAATACTGAGTGGCTGACTACAAAGACACATCTTGAAAATAAAACTGGCTGTGGCTGGCCTCTTAGCTGAAAATTTCTCACAAGCGGAGCTCAAATGTCGTTTCTTTTTTTTTGATAAGGCAGATTTTTACAGTGCACAACAAGAAGCTTAAGTCAGAGTTTTTGACCTAATAATATTCCTATTCCTGAGAATTTGTCTCAAAGGAATAATTTGTAAGAGGAAGACCATACACTTTTTTTTTTTTTTTTTTTTGCGGTACTGGAGATGGAACCCAGGGGCATTCTACCTCTGAGTGACAGCCCAGCCCTATTTTTTATTCTTTATTTTGAAACAGGGTCTCACTAAGTTGCAAAGGGTGTCACTAAATCGCTGAGGCTGAATGCGAACCTTGATCCTTCTGTCTCAGCCTTTCAAATCCTGGGATTACAAGTGTGCGCCACCACGATGGGCTATAACCATATAATTTATAATGAACAGGAAACTGGAAACACCTTAATTATCTTTCGTGTGTGTGTGTGTGTGTGTGTGTGTGTGTGTGTGTGTGTGTGGTACTGGGGATTGAACCCAGGGGCATTCTACCTCTGAGCTATACCCCCAGCCCTATTTTTTATTCTTTATTTTTGAAACAGGGTCTCACTGAGTTGCAAAGGGCCTCATTAAATAGCTGAGGCTGGCCATGAACCTGCCATCCTCCTGTCTTAGCTTTTTGAATCCTGGGATTGCAAGTGCAGCCACGATGCCTAGGGGAGGGAGGTGGCTAGATTTCTGAGAGCCTTGCTAAATTTCTGAGGCTGGCTTCAAATCTTTCGTTTCAGCCTTCCAAGTACTGGGACTGCAGGTGTGCGTCACCATAGCCAGCTGTCACAAGATTATTTTACAAAGGATCTATGTGGGTCATTCAAGCCAAGTGTGGACTAGAGAGAATTAATTAGCCATTCACAAATACTAACACTGTAATTTTAACTTGCAGTGAAGGGAATCTGGCCACAAAGCAGGTGGTATTCCTTCAGAGGCCAGTCATGTGGACTTCAGCTGCTCAAACCCCAGAAGTGAGTAGTGGATGCTTTATGAATTGGATGTGGTATTAGAGCATGAATCCTTAACCATCATTGTAATTCCAATGGCGAGTGCAGGTAAGCCAGTGGACCTGATACGGAAACAGCCTTCTAAGCCAACATTTTAGGAAGGGAACAGGCCCGCCACTAAGCAGCATCAGATTGTTCTGAAAGGGACCAAATAAATATTCCATGACAAAATAGGCCTCTTTGATATAAGGATTATTTTGAGCTGAAGGCAATTAAGAAACACCAGATGCAGGATTTGGTGACGCATTCCTGTAATCCCAGTACTTGGGAAGCTGAGACAGGAAAGTGGCAGGTTCCAGGCCAGCTTCAGTGACTTAAGGAGACCTTGTTTCAAAATTTAAAAAATATATAGAGAGAGAGATGGGGATATAGCTCAGAGGCAAAATGTCCCTGGGTTCAATCCCCAGTACCACGAAAAAGAAAAGAAAAAAGAAACAGCAGACACAGGAAGAAGTCTCTGCCCTCCTCTTTTTTGGAAAAAATAAATAAGGCATAAATTTTACTTCATACACGGGGCATCACGAAGAGCAACTTATCAAGATGCTGTCTCGAGCCAGGTGTGGTGGCGCACGCTTGTAATCCCAGCATTTGGGAGGCTGAGACCAGAGGATCACAGTTCACAGACAGCCTCAGCTACTTAGTGAGGCCCTATGCAACTCAGTGAGACCCAGTTTCAAAATAAAGAATAATAATTTAAAAAAAAAAAGGCAGGGGGTGTAGCTCAAAGGTCGAATGCCCCTGGGTTGCATTCCCAGACCCACAAAAAAAAAAAAAAAAAAAAAAAAAAGACGCTGTCTCAAATTAAAACAAAAAGGCCAGGGATATGAACCAGGTATGGTGGCACGTGCTTGTAATCCCAGCATTTGGGAGGCTGAGACAGGAGGATCACAGTTCACAGACAGCCTCAGCTACTTAGTGAAGCCCTTTGCAATTCAGTGAGACCCTGTATCAAAGTAAAAGAATAAAATATAGGGCTGGGGGTGTAGCTAGGAGATAGAATGCCCCTGGGTTCCACCCCCAGTGTCACAATAATAACAAAAATTACAAACTTTTGCTCTATGAATGACATAATATTAAAAAGACAAGACACAGACTGAGGAAAGAGCCAACAAGTCTCATTCATGACAAAGGATTTATATCAGAATAAATCAAGAACTCTCAGCCAGGCGCGGTGGGGCACTCTTGTAATCCCAGTACTTGGGAAGCAGAGACAGGAGAAGTGCAGGTTCAAGCCAGCCTCAGGGACTTAGTGAGGCCCTGTTTCAAAAAAAGAAAAAAAAAAATAGGGTCAGGGGTATAATATGCCTTTGGGATCTATCCCCAGTACCACCACCAAAAATAGTTAAAGACACAAAAGTCAATCACTAAGCCAGATATGAGAAGGAGGGAGGGGGAGGGGAGGGGTGGGACTTGGGGAAGGGCTCATGGTGTGTGCGTGATGCCTCTACCATCTTGTACTCCATTAAGATGTATGACTACAATGCACTAATAAGAAAAATTTTTTAAAGACCTGAATATAGCTGGGCATGGTGGCTCATGCTTGTAATCGTTTGTAAACATTTAGGAGGCTGAGGCAGGAGCATTAGGGTTCACAGCCATCCTCAGCTACTTAGTGAGGCCCCTTGCAACTCCATGAGACCATTTCAAAATAAAGAATAAAAAATAGGGTTGGGAGCCAGGCGTGGTGGTGCACGCTTGTAGTCCTAGCATTTGGGAAGATGAGACAGGAGGATTGCAGTTTGCTGGGCGTGGTGGCGCACGCTTGTAATTCCAGCATTTGGGAGGCTGAGACCAGAGAATAGAGGTTTGTGGACAGCCTCAGCTACTTAGTGAGGCCCTCTGATAAAAAATAGGGCAGAGGTGTAGCTCAGAGATCTATTGCCCCTGGGTTCCATCCCCAGACCCGCAAAAAAAAAAAAAAAGTTAAAATGGTGATAAGAGACCAACATACACCTGTTAGAATGACTAAAATAAACAAGCCCAGGAAAGACTAGGGCAGGCAGGACTCTCACATTGCTGGTGGGGGTGCAAAAAATCACCCTGGAAAGCAACCTGGCAGCTGGGTGTGGTGGCGCATGCTTGTAATCCCAGAGGATGGAGGTTCACAGACAGCCTCAGCTACTTAGTGAGACCCTCTGCAACTCAGTGAGACCCTGTTTCAAAATGAAGAATAAAAAATAGGGCTGGGGGTACAACTTGGAGGTAGAATGGTAGAATGCTCCTGGGTTCCATCCCCAGTAACACACACACACACACACACACACACACACACACACACACAAGCAATCTGGCAGCTTCGCACACTTCCCGTATGACTCAGCAATCTCTCCCTTGGGTATTTACTAGAGAAATACAAACTCGAGTTCACACAAAAGCCTATACACAAATATTTATCCCAGCTCTAGTCATAATTGCCCCAAACTAGGAACAACCCAAATGTCTTCAACAGGTGGATGGATAAACGACTGGGAAACATCCACACATTTAGATACTGTTCAGAACTAACACTAGTAATACGAACAGTAACTTGGATTAGTCTCAAAGGCAGTATGCCCAACCAAAGAAGCCGATCTCCAGAGCTATTATTCCACTTACCTGACATCCTCAAGAAAATGGAACTTGTGGGCCCTTTGTTGAATCAGTTCTCTAAAACAAACCAAGAACTGAAGGAGCAGCAGCAAGAAGATTGTTCTGAATTAGATCTTTTTCAAGGTAACTATAATTGAACTATATGAATACTAAGAAATATTTATTTAACATAGACAAGTGTGGTAGTGCACGCCTGCAACCCCAGTATGTGTAAGGTTTAGACAGGGGGATCTCAAGTTCAATGCCAGCCTCGACAGCTTAACAAAACCCTCTTTCAAAAGAAAAAATAATTCGGGAGGCTGAGACAGGAGGATCACGGTTCGCGGACAGCCTCAGCTACATAGTAAGGCTCTTTGCAATTCAGTAAAATAAAGAATAAAAAATAGGCTGGGGGTGTAGCTCAGACATAGAATGCCCCTGAGTTTCATCCCTAGTACCTCAAAGAAAGAGAGAAGGAAGGAAGGAAGGAAGGGAGGGAGGAAGAAAGAACTAGAGCTGGGCATGTAGCTCAGAGATAGAATGCCCCTAGGTTCAATCTCCAGTACCAAAGAAAGATTGATTTAACATAGATGTTAACTTTTTTTTAACCTTGTAGTAAGATACTTGCCAGACTTTTATCTTCTATTTTCAGTTACTTTAAGTTGATGTGGAATAACTTGAAAAGCAGAAAGGCCATATTTCATTCATTAGCAGTTAGTGTTCCCAACTGAAGGTCATAGGAAATCAAATCAGGGCTAGTGCAGATACAGGATGGTGAGCGTCTCAGAGTGCATCTCATACAAATAAAGGGGGAGCCTGTTGCTTTCATTGCCAAAGTTCTTCCTCCAGGGAATGCTCTCCACCGAAGGATGGGCCTCTTCCTGGGCAGGCAGGAGAGGAAGCACCATCACCTCTGCCGTGGGGCAGGTGAGCTGGAGAGCAGCACTCTTCCATATCCCTTATCAGCATCTCAGGCCAGTGAGATACATATGAGAACTGACTGGCTTCTAGGTGGAAAGATACTGGAACAGCACAAACCATCAAAAACAGAGAGCTTCAGCCGGGCGTGGTGGCGCACGCTTGTAATCCCAGTACTTGGGAGGCTGAGACAGGAGGATTGCCTGGGTTCGAAGCCAGCCTTGGCTACTTACTGAGGCTCTCAGCAACTCAGTGAGACCGTGTTTCCAAATAAAGAATAAAAAAATAGGGCTGAGGGTGTAGCTCAGAGGTAGAATGCCCCTGGTTTCCATTCTCAGTACCACAAAAAAAAAAACCAAAAAACAAAAACAAAAAAAACTTAGAGAGCTCAGAGATCCAGGGCCCCAGGTGCTGATAGCAGAGTCCACATTGCCCGGTGTCCCTCTCTTGTTTGCCTTGGCTTCTCTGTGTATGTGCAGAGGGCTTGCTATGACCCGAGCTTGGCCCCTCATGCAAAAAAACAAACCAAAAAAAAGCCGTTTGGGGCTGGGGAGGTAGCTCACTTGCCTAGTACGTGCGAGTCCCTGGGTTCCATGCCCAGCACCCTCCAAAAACAGAAAAGGAAGTACTTCTTTACCTAGGGTCAGCATAGCAATTCCAGAGAACTGTGGATGTGTGGAGTCACCTGGCCACATTGCAGCAGAGGAGGCAGGTAGGAAAGCTGGCTGGAAAGGTGGTCCACCCCGCCCTGGCTCCTCCAGGGCTCACACGATTTTGCCAGATCCAGAGTGGGACAACCCTAGAACACGTTCTGCCAACAGGCAGGCTGGCGCCTCTGCATATTTCGAAACCTCTCGCTCTTCCAAGTGGACCAACGCAATCTTCAGAGTGCTGGTATAATTTTTTTTTTTTTTTTTTTTTTTTTTTTTGGTGGTGGTGGTGGTATTAGGGATTGAACCCAAGGTTTTGTTTTTTGCTTTTTGCTTTTTGTTTTTTGGTGTGTGGTACTGGGGATGGAACCCAGGGTCATTCCAAGCTACACCCCCCAGGCCAATTTTTTATTCTTTATTTTGAGACAGGGTCTCACTGAGTTGCAAAGGGTCTCTCTAAGTAGCTGAGGCTGTCCAGTGTGCCGGTATTGGAAAATTGCTTTGATATTAATTTCCAAAATGTAAAATATAGTCAGGGCCTGTGTGCTGTGCAGCACTCAGGCAGGGAGGGGGCGGCAGCTGTTACAATGCAGAGTTCCCCTCTGCCTTTGCCCTTTGTTCTAATGATTAACCTATAGTAAAAGCCTTAGAGTCAATTGAAGCCTTTAGCCCTAAAACTATATAGAGGCCATCAGTGCCTCTGTTTATCTCCTCTCCTCTGTGATCTGGCCTGGCTATAGGAAAGGCAAACTGTGTGTGTGGCTTCAAAGCAGCCTAGTTGATGAGCAACTAATACTGCCCAATACAATAGAGGCAAGGGCCAGGTAGATTATTGACACCTGCATTTAGTAAGTGCGCTGTGCAGACACAGAGAGGAACTCTACATTGAAATCGCTGCAGCCCCCTCCCTGCCTGAGTGCCTGCACAGCACCCAGCCCCGGAAATTAATATCAAAGCAATGTTTCAATACCGGCACATCCACAAACCACAATCCTCCAGTCTCAGCCTCCCGAATGCTGAGATTATAAGCATGCGTCACTACACACAGCTTCCCAGCTATTTATTGTTTTAATTTTTGGTACTGGAGATGGAACCCAGGGGCCTTGTACCTCCATGCTACACATCCAGACCTATTTTATATTTTATTTGGAAACAGGGTCTCACTAAATTACTGATAGCCTCACTAAGCTGCTGAGACTGGCTTCGAACCTGCAATCCTCCTGTCTCAGCCTCCCAAATGCTGGGATTACAAACATGCATCACCATGCCGGTTCCCAGCTCTTTATTTTATTTTACTTTATATTATTATTATTATTTTATTTTATTTTTGTAGTGCTGGGAGTGGAACCCAGGGGCTTTTTCTACCTCTGGGCTATACTCCCAGACCTATTTTATACTTTGTTTGGAAACAGGGTGTCACTAAGTTCCTGAGAGCCTCACTAAGTAACTGAGGCTGGCTTCAATCCTCCTGTCTTAGCCTCCCAAGCACAGGGATCACAAGCTGCGCCACTACGCCCAGCTTATTATTCTTTATTCTGAAACAGGATCTCATTAAGATATAGAGAGCCTCATTAACTTGCTGAGGCTGGCCACAAATTGGAATTGTCTTGTTTCAGCCTCCCAAGTACTGGAATTACAAGTGTGTACCACCATGACTGGCTCAAATACATATATATTTAAAGAAAAAACAAAGGAAAATGTACCAAAATTGTAATAGTAGTGTCTCTGGTAGAAAGAATTATGGATGAGATTTTCTTTTTTTTTTTTATTTCTTTTTCTTTGCTTTAGCCAGATTTTGTACGTTGAATTTTTTTTTTTTTTTTTTTTTTTTTTTTTTTTTTTTTTTGGTGGTACTGGGGTTCCTGGAAGCCCTTCTACCTCCAGGCTACACTCCCAGATCTATTTTTTATATTTTTATTTGGAAACAGGGTCTCCTAAGCCAGCGCGCGTGACTGGCTTCGAACCTGAGCGATCCTCCTGTCTCTGCCTCCCAAGCGCGGGGATTACAAGCGTGCGCCACCACACCCGGCCTGAATGTGTATTATTTTTGTAACTGAAAAACATTTTATTTAAGTAATACAAATCTAGCCAGGCGTGGTGGTGCATGCTTGTAATCCTAGCACTTAGGAGGCTGAGACAGGATGATCACACAGGTTTGAAGCCACCCTCAGCTACTTAATGAGGCTCTCAGCAATTTAGTGAGACCCTGTTTCCAAATAAAATATAAAATAGGTCTGGGAGTATATCCCAGAGTTAGAAAAGCCCCTGGGTTCCAGCCCCAGTATGAAAGAAGGAAAGAAAGAAAGAAAGAAAGAAAGAAAGAAAGAAAGAAAGAAAGAAAGAAAGAAAGAAAGAAAGAGGAAGAGAGAGAGGGATGGAGGAAGGAAGGAAGGAAGGAAGGAAGGAAGGAAGGAAGGAAGGAAGGAAGGAAGGAAGGAAGGAAGGAAGATCTTAGCCAGGCATGGTAGCACATACTTGTAATCCCAGCATTTGGGGGCTGAGATGGATCATGGGAGGATCATGGTTCACAGACAACCTCAGCTACTTAGTGAGGCCCTTTGCAATTCAGTGAGACCCTGTTTAAAAAAAAAGAATAAAAAATAGGGCTGGGAGCCGGGCGTGGTGGTGCACGCTTGTAATCTCCGCGCTTGGGAGGCTGAGACAGGACGATTGCATGGTTTCGAAGCCAGCCTCAGCTACTTAGTGAGGCTTTCAGCAACTTAGTGAGACCCTGTTTCCAAATAAAATATAAAAAAAAAAGTCTGGGAGTATAGCCTGGAGGTAGAAAGCCTCTGGGTTCTACCCCCCGGTACCACCAAAAAAAAAAAAAAAAAAAATAGGGCTGGGGTGTAGCTCAGAGGTAGAACCCCCCTGGGTTCCATCCCCAGTACCATACACACACACAAAAGAAATATAAGTCATTTACCAGATGTCTGCTGATATTTTGGCAAATGTGGCAAATATAGTCTGAAAATAACAAGATCAAAACCCAGGCTCCACTGTGGGGCCAGCCCCTCCATGCCATTGTACAAATCTGATCTTTCTGGCCCTTGGTTCCACATCTGAAAAATAAGGAGACTAAAGGAACTGGTCTTCAAGTCTGGTGGGTTTCACACTCCCCACTGTAAGCTATAAGGATGCTACAAATCATTTTGCTGGAAAAGCTATTAGTTCATGTTGGATGAGGGGGGTAGGAGAGGTAACATTGTATTATTGTTATTAAATGTCACAGTCATATGGTAATTAAGAAAATAAAAATATGTGTATGAAGGTGGGCATGGTGGTGTACACTTATAATCCCATTACTTGGGAGGCTGAGACAAGAGGATTGAAGATCCATGGCCAGCCTCAGCTACTTAGTGAGATCCTATTTCAAAATAAAGAACAAAAAATAAGGCTGAGTGTGTAGCTTAAAGGTAGAATGCCCCCGGGTTCAATCCATAGTACTGCAAAAAAAAAAAAAAAAAAGAAAGAAAAAAGAAAGAAAGAAAGAAAAGAAAAAGGGTTTGACCTGAAACCTTTTACAGTAAGCATTTTTGAGTATTTTGTCATCTAATGTGAAATTTATAGTTAGTGTCCATTTGCTTATTAATGCTTATCTAAAAGTGAATTAATATGCCAGGCGTGATGGCACATGCTTGTAATCCCAATACTTGGGAGGCTGAGACAGGAGGATATCAGGTTCAAAGCTAACCTCAGCAGCTTAGTGAGACCCTGTTTCCAAGTAAAAAATATAAAATAGGTCTAGGGGTGTAGCCCAGTGGTGGAAGGCCCCTGGGTTCCATCCCTAGTACCACACACACACACACACACACACACACACACACACACACACGATAAAAAGTAAAAGTAAATTAATATTATTATTATCTGAATAGCATCCAATTTTTATGAAGCAAATCTTCACTCAGCAAGCCTGAGCTGGCCTTTGTTAGCTTATATACAAGAAGGAATTTGTTGCAAATTCACCTTTGGCCCTGTTGCTGGTGAGAAAGGAGAGATCCAGGCGCTCGCCTTCCCACTCTGATCCAGTCACGGTTGAGGGCATCGTGCATGGGGCACTTGGCTCTTTGCCTGTGGGAAAGGCACCGTGGCCAGGCTTGAGGAAGAGCTGGGTCTGGCCGTGCTCGGCAGCCCTGCCTGAAGCCAAGACCCAAGTCTCACTGGTCTCTGGCCACTGGACAGCGCCTGGCAGAAGGGGCAGACTTAACTCCTGTCTTCTGAGAGTAAATTTCAGGTTCCCCTGCTGGTATTAAATTCAACAAATTTTGTGAATGGGAATAAAGAAGAAACAGAGTAATGGCCTGACACTTGCATCTGGGTGGACGCCAGGGTGCCGGTGGGAAATGTGAGCACCACAGGACTGTGTTTCCATCGGGCCAGGCACGTGGGGTTTTGCTAAGGAGAGACCCACTGTCTATGCTCTCCCTTCAACTTGCCCACAGATTCCAGTAACTTGGCCAGGAAGAATGTGAGCTGCCCGGGAGCTGGCAATACGCCCCGTTCTACAGAATGGAACGTGCTGGGGGCCGTGTCTTCCCAAACAAAAGCTCTCCACTGTGTTCCAACCCACAGAAGTACACAAAATCCAAATTGTTTTTTTAGTAGTGGGAATTGAACTCAGTGACATTCTAACTCTGAGCTAGACCCAGCCCTATTTTTTATTCTTAATTTTGAAACAAGGTCTCACTTAAGTTGCAGAGTGCTGACCTAGAACCTTCAATCTTCATGTCTCAGCCTCCGGAGTACTGGGATTTTGACAAGGATGTGTCACCACTCCCAGCCACAAAATCCAACTTAATCAAATATTTTGTTTTTGCTGGGCATGGTGGCGCACGCTTGTAATCCCCGCACTTGGGAGGCAGAGACAGGAGGATCGCACAGGTTCGAAGACAGCCGCACGCGCTGGCTTAGGAGACCCTGTTTCCAAAATGAAAATGTAAAAAATAGGTCTGGGAGTATAGCCCGGAGGTAGAAGGGCTTCCAGGAACCCCAGAACCACTAAAAAAAAAAAAAAAAAAAAAAAAAAAAAATATATATATATATATATATATATATATATATATATACTGTTTGCTTTCTTTGATTTATTTATTTATTTATTTATTTATTTATTTATTTATTTTTGCAGGTCCGGGGATGGAACCCAGGGGCATTCAAACTTCAAGCTACACCTCCAGCCCTATTTTTTATCCTTTATTTTGAAACAGGGTCTCACTAAGTTGCAGAGGGCCTCACTAAGTAGCTGAAGTTGGCTGTGAACCACGATCCTCCTGTCTCAGCCTCCCAAATGCTGGGATTACAAGTGTGCACCACCATGCCTGGCTTACATATCTTATTTTGACTTATATTTCCTTGGCAGAGACCATGTCTCAGAATGTACCAAGGACATCCTCACCCTTCAGTAAATATTTATCAGCTAAAACATCCACAGCTTATCGCACTCTGATGAATGAGCTGGATCAAATTGCTGAGTGTTAATACCTTCAGACAGAAGGAGTTTGTAGCCGGACAAGGAAATGGGTCTGCTTAGCCCTGGAAGACATTCCAGGGGTTTATTCAAAATAGATATAGCCTGAATTTCCCATGAGTTGTGTAGCCTGTGTCTTTGTGAAATGGGGGCAAGGCGGTCCTGAAGCAAGTTTCCTTCTGGTTAGATCCCAACTGGCCCTAAGGCTGGACACCGTGGTGCAAGGTGGCTGAGAGGAGGATGGCAGGTTGAAGGCCAGCCTCCGCAACTTAATGAGACCCTGTTTCCAAATAGAAAATAAAATAAGGCTGGGAGTGTAGCTCAGAGGTAGAATGTCCCACCATGAAAAATCAATAAACATAAAAAATATAACAAAGATCCTGACACCAACAAGAATGTATTTGTATTTCTACCTTGCTTGGTTCCCCAAAGAACGATCATAACAGGTTTCTCCCCTTGGGTAGGTGTAGACAGCCTTCCCCGGCAGGGAGAAGAATGTGCCACAGTCTACAAAGAGTTACAAAATAGTTGGGGGGGGGGCCTAGGCTGAGCTTCGCCCTGAAGATGTACAGGGTTTTGTTTTGGTGGTGTTGTGTTTTGTTTTGTTTTGTTTTGTTTTGTTTGGACCTTCAACCCAGGCCTCGGCAGCAGGTGGTCTACCACTGAGCTAAGACTGCAGCCCAGCCAGGGGCAGGATTCTGAAGAAAAGCAGAGAAAGGACGGTTCAGGCAGAGAAACAGCACGTGCCATAGGAGAAGCCCAGGAAACCCCATCTTAACTCCCAGTTGCCAATCTCTTGTATTTCAGAGGAAAACCAGCCGGTTTCTGAAAGGCGAAGACAGAGACAAAGTGAGCAGCAGGAGCGCGGGCTCAGACACTGGCGCGTCCCGACCCACCGAGGAACCCCAGGTCCCCTCGGGGCAGTGCTGGGGCTCTGAGGCCCGGCCGCCCCTGCGCAGCAGCTTCTCGGGGCTCAGCAGCAGTGACAGCGTCCTCCGGGAGCTAGATGATGGACAATTGGACCAGGAAGATGGGGTGACCCAGGTCACTTGCATGTGAGCCTCCAGTTGAAGCATTGGAGGCCTTGTGAATATAGTTTTTAAAACAACTGCCAACTGACTATGTTGTATGACTTGACCTGCATGTAATATTTTTGAATTTTTTTCAGCCTTTCCTCTAATCTAGGGAAACTTTGGCTCAATCTCCCAGACAAGAAAGAATAACCAACATGTTTATAAATCTAGAATCATGTTTATACTTCTCTCTACTAAAACATCTAAGCAGATGTCCCATTAGGTTATGAAGCAATAACCTACGTCAGTTTCTTATGAATGTACAAAATACACGTTTTTTAATCATTCCTGTTAAGAAGACTGAATATCCCAACCAGTATTTTATCTAATTAGAGAGTTCTCAGGAAGTTACAGAAAATTACTTAAGCTGAAAAGTAATTTCTCTCTCTCTTGCTCTCTCTCTCTCTTTTCTTCCACACACACACACATACACACACACACACACACACACACACACACACACACACACACGGCTGACTAATGCCCATTTCCTGAATATAACAATCTGCCAGGTGTGGTGGTGAATGCCTACAATCCCATTGCTTAGGAGGCCAACAGGAGGATCAACCCCTTAGGGGGTCCCAGGACAGCCTCAGCAATTTAGGGAGGCTCTCAGCAACCCAGTGAGATCTGTTTCAAAATAAGGGCTGGGGATGTAGCTTGGAGGTAGAATGACCTGGAGTTGTCCCCAGTACAAAGAAAAAAAATTCAATAGAGAACTCACAATCTCAACACCTTAGGAGACAGACTTAATTTTCTTTTAAATTGCAAATATTGTGGAGAGGGGAAAAAATGCCATCTTCAAGTGGAAACTTATCATCTACATTTAAGTTATGCTTTTATTTTGACTCCCTTAACCAGAAGAACATTGAAACCCAGACTGTTCATCCCTGTAGGAGTAGAAGGTGCTCACAGGGCGTGTGGTGTGCGTGGTGGTCTAGCCTGTCCATTTCCGCTTTCCTTTTCCTGCAGACAGGGACACCTTTGCCTTGCCCCAGTCTATAACAGGGAAAGGGGAATATTCTGCAAAATAGGTTTTCATTTATATATGAAAAGCTGACTTTGAAAGGGGGAACCTTCAAGTAAATTACAACCAACATTGCCATTGGTGAATTCAGCCGATTATATATTTTTCATTAGGATTGATGTTGACATTGTAAGATCATTTGAATAATAAAATGTAATTTGTTATTGGGCTATCATTTTACTGAAACATTCATGTTTTATACATATGACAGATAAGTATTACATGTTATCAACTATATAGTGTAGTCAGATGTGGTGGCACACACTTGTAATACCAGTACTTAGGAGGCTGAGACAGGAGGATTGTGCAGGTTCAAAGTCAGCCTCAACTACTTAGGTTCTCAGCAACTTAGTGAGACCCTGTTTCCAAATAAAATATAAAATAGGTCTGGGGCCGGGTGTGGCAGCCCACACTTATAATCCCAGAATTCAGAAGGCTGAGACTGTTGGATCACGGTTCGCAGACAGCCTCAGCTACTTAGTGAGACCCTCTACAACTTAGTGAGACCCTGTTTCAAAAAAATAAAGAATAAACTGGGTGTGGTGGCGCACGCTTGTAACCTCCGGGCTTGAGAGGCTGAGACAGTAGGATTGCTCAGGTTCGAAGCCAGCCTCAGCTACTTAGTGAGGCCCTTCAAAACTTAGTGAGACCCTGTTTCAAAATAAAGAATAAAAAACAGCTGGGCATGGTGGCGCACACTTATAATCCCAGCATTTGGAAGGCTGAGGCTAGAGCATTGCGGTTCACGGACAGCCTCAGCTACTTAGTGAGGCCCTCTGTAACTTAGTGAGACCCTCTGTCAAAAAATAAAGAATAAACTGGGCGTGGTAGCACACACTTGTAATCCCAGCATTTGATAGTCTGAGACAGAAGCATTGCAGTTCACGGACAGTCTCAGCTAATTAGTGAGCCCCTCTGCAACTTAGTGAGACCCTGTTTCAAAATAAAGAATAAAAAATAGGGCAGGGAGTGTAGCTTGGGGGTTGAATGCCCCTGGGCTCCATCCCCAAACACCCCCCCCAAAAAAAACACAATGCTAGAAGTGTCACTGGGAGGTAGAATGCCCCTGGGTTCCATCCCCAGGACCACACACACACACACACACACACAAAAAAAAAAAAAAAAAAAAAAAAAAAAAAAAAAAAGAGGAAGAAGGAAAATCTTAAACCAGGCTGGTGCCACACACTTATAATCTCAGTACTAGGGCGGCTGAGACAGGAGGATCACAAGATCGAAGCCAGCCTCAGCAGCTTAGTGAGGCTCTCAGCAACTTAGTGAGACCCTGTTTCCAAATAAAATATAAAATAGGTTGGGGTGTAAAAAATAAAATAATAACATAAAAATAAAATAGGCCGGGTGTGGTGGCGCATGCATGCTTGTAATCCCCGCACTTGGGAGGAGGAGACAGAAGGATGGCGCAGGTTCTAAGCCAGCCTTGCTGGTTTAAGAAACCCTGTTTCCAAATAAAAATATAAAAATAAGTCTGAGTGTAGCCCGGAGGTAAAAGGGTTTCCACAAACCCCAGTACCACCAAAAATAAATAAACACAATAAAAAGTAAAATAGGGCTGGGGGTGTAGCTTGGAGGTAGAATGCCTCTGGGTTCAATTTCCAGCATGACAACAATAAATAAATATAATTGTAGATTGGAGGTAGACTGCCCTGGGTTCAATCCCTAGTACCAAAAACAAAAGCTATAATGAAAAGTGGGTGTGCAGGTCCTCTGGCCATAAGCCTCTGGCGCTTTTGTCTTAGCTCTCAATAACTACTTGTTAGTTCCATCCCATTTGGATGGAATGTCACCTTGTTGCCTATCTTTCAAGGGCAAATCATTCACACAAAGACCTGGGGAGGCCGCCCCTGAGCAGAGGAGAAGCTCCGTCCAGGTCACGACTGCTCCCTCAGCAGAGGGCCACCCTCAAAGAGTCTAGGGCTTTCTGGAGTCTTGAGACATCCATAGAAGGAGGAAGCAAAGGAACAGTTGATCCAAACCATAGCTGTCACCAAGTCACAAACCATGGGGAGCAGGTGTCTATGTATTCAAGTATCAGTGTGCCAGATGTTTTCCTTTCTTCCTGGAGTAGCCGCGGCCTGGCCTCACTTCCCTAGCCTATCCTCTACCCCACCTCTGGGCTAGAACCCTTTCCCTCAGCATAAAGTATATAGGGATTGCTCCTTTTTGTTTTATTTTTTGTGGTACTGGAGATAAAACCCAGGGGCATTCTACCTCCGAGCTATATCCCCAGCCCTATATTTTATTTTTTATTTTGAAACAGGTTCTCACTGAGTTGCAAAGGGCCTGAATAGCTGAGGCTGTCTGTGTACCGTGATCCTCCTGTCTCAGCCTCAAAAATGCTAGGATTACAAGTGTGCACCACCACGCCCGGCAAGGGATTGCTCTTTCTTAATTCCTCAGAGCTCCAGAGTAGCCAGGTACAGAAAGACTCGATTCTGAGAGAAAATCAAATAAACTGCTAACAATGGCAAGAGTCTGGGACCAGCCGGGAGGAGCAGCACACACCTGTAATCCTAGTACTTGGGAAGCTGAGACAGGAGGATCACAGGTTTGTCCCCAGCCTCAGCAACCTAGAGAGACCCTGTTTCAAAAACAACAACAACAATAATAAAAAATTATAAGAAAAAAAAGAGCTGAGGGTATAGCTTGGAGGTAGAAAGCCCCTGAACTCAATCCCCAGTACCAAAAAAAAAAAAAAGCCAGGCGTGTCGACGCATGCTTGTAATCCCTGCACTCCAGAGGCTGAGACAGGAGGATCACACATGTTCGAAGCCAGCCTCAGCTACTTAGTGAGGCTCTCAGCAACCTAGTGAGACCCTGTTTCCAAATAAAATATAAAAAAAGGTCTGGGAGTATAGCCCAGAGGTAGAAAACCTCTGGGTTCCACTCCCAGTACCACCACCAAAAAAAAAAAAGAAAAAAAAAATCAACTGGATCCATGTTGAATAAAAATTTACTAGTAGAAATGTAGAAAACCTGGCTAAATGCTTCCTTCAGTAGTGGTACTGAAACATGGGTTTCTTGAGAGGAAACCCGGCGTTTCCTCGAGATGAAACGGAGTTCCTTAAGAAGGAACTCAACATTTCCTTACCGGGTTCTTGTCTACAGTGAGCGAAGAATGACACCCACAGACCTCAGGAAGGGGAGTAAAAGGTTTATTGGAAGCAGCAGGGAATGGGGGAAGGGTGGCTGAACACCCCAAAGGGGCTGGAACTCTGGGTCCAGCAGCTGCCTTCAGGACAATACTTGAGAGTAGCCCAAGCCGAATTGCCTTCAGGTGCAGGCTGCTTTCTTCCAGAGTCCGCACGGTCTGCCAGAAGGGAATTGAGAAAAGTGGCCAAACACCCCAAAGGGGCGGTCGGAACTCCAGGGTCCAGTAGCTGTCTTCAGAGTCACTACCCGAGTGTCGCCCGAGCCAAGTGCCCATCAGTTGCAAACTACTTTCTCCCAGAGTCCACGCGATCTGCCAGAAAAGAGATACAGGCCACCCCTAGGGGCCTGGTCAGCCTTGATGTCCAGCAGAGGCCTTCAGGTCACTACTCAAGAGTTGCCTGAGCCACGTGCCCTCAGATGCACTCTGCCTTCTCTCAGGGCCAACACGACCTGCGAGAGAGAGAGAACAGTCCCCCAAAAGGGGAGGGGGTTCCGAGAGGGAAAGCTCCAATTTGCCATCCGACTAAGGTGGAAGGCCTGATCGTTTGCGACCTCTTTTGGTTAGGGTGACTTTGGGAATTCTGGGAAGCAGCTCTCAGGATTTGCATAGGGTATTTGCAAGTCCTTTGAAGGGTCTCATCTCCTTTCATTCAGTAGGAGTGTCCTGCTTGCTCTGTGCTGGCTCCTGGGTTTGTTGATTAGTAAACTGATGGCTTTTGTGAAGCTCTGATCCTTCTTATCTCTGAGCCTTTGGAATTTCAGGTATTCGTCACCCCTCAGGAAACTCAGGAAATTAACTTTTTTCTACTGAGGCCTTTTCCCTATCTGCCTATTTCCTTTCTACCTCCTCAGTACAGACACTTAAGAAACATTTGCTTGACAATTTATCATACCTTGAGGGTGGGGTGTGTGTGTGTGTGTGTGTGTGTGTGTGTGTGTGTGTGTGTTTACTGGGGAACCAGAGGATTGTACCTCCGGGCTATACCTGCATCCCTATTTTATTACTTTGAAATGGGGTCTCACCACTTGCTGAGGCTGTCCTCAAACCCGTGATCCTCCCATCTTAGCCTCTCAAGTACCAGGATTAAAGGTGTGCACTACCACACCCTGCAAGTAGGGTATATTTTATTTATGCAACAGCCTACAGTTTACAGAAGCAAGTCTGACAGATAAGCTCTACTAATATGGTAGCTGAGGTAGAAAATCAGGCAAAATTCTAAAAGAGTTTGTCTTATTTCTAGTGGAGCTCATAAGGTTTTTGTGTGGACAAAAATCAGTTCCAAAAATGTTTGAGCATCAGCCGGGCGTGGTGGCGCACGCTTGTAATCCCCGCGCTTGGGAGGCAGAGACAGGAGGATCGCGCAGGTTCGAAGCCAGCCGCGGCGCTGGCTTAGGAGACCCTGTTTCCAAATAAAAATGTAAAAATAGGTCTGGGAGTGTAGCCCGGAGGTAGAAGGACTTCCAGGAACCCCAGTACCACCAAAAAAAAAAAAAAAAAGTTTGAGCATCAAAATCATATGTACAGATCGAGATAACTCATTCTCAAACCAGGCGTGGTGGTGCACGCCTGTAATTTCAGTACTTGGGGAGCTGAAACTGGAGGACTGCAGGTTTGAGGCCAACCTCAGAAACTTAGGGAGACTCAGCAACCTACTGAGATCTGGTTTCAAATAAAAAAAAAAGAGTTGGGGATGTAGCTCAGAGTTAGAATGCCCCTGGGTTAAATCCTCAGTATCAAAACAAAAAACAAGAAACTCTGAATACTATATAAAACAAGCATAAGACCAGAAGTAAGTTCCTTGGTTTTATTTTTGCTTCATTTATCTCAGACCTGGAGCTGGAGAAGCTGCAACCTGGAAGCGCCACTGTTGGAGACCACAAAGCCCTTCCAAGTAAAACAGCAAGTATTTAGATAAAAACCACCCTACTGGAGCCAAACACCACAGAAAAGCTGGTGGCCCCAGCCACCCACAGCACAAAGGATTCTGACCTCAGCAGCCCTCCCCGGCCAGTAGCAAGCCCTCAACCCTGACCCACAGTGTTGGTGGGGCTCCAGGGGTGTCAGAGGAGGCTAGCTAGAGGCGGGACTTCAGTGCCACTCCCACTGTCAATGGGCACCACCCAGCCAGGGAGAGGACCTTCCTCTTCCACCTGGCACTAACTAGGCTGTTAGTAGCCTTCTCCCTGCTGGGGTGGTGTCTGAAAAAGTCAACCAACACAGAAGCCATAAATAACCCAGAGTGAGTCTTTTTTTTTTTTTTTTTTTTTTTTTTGCTGGTCTGGGGATGGAACCCAGGGGCATTCAACCTCTGAGATACAACCCCTGCCCTATTTTTTATTCTTTATTTTGAAACAGGGTCTAAGTTGCAGAGGGCCTCACTAAGTAGCTGAAGCTGTCTGCAAACCGCGATCCTCCAGTCTCAGCCTCCTGAATGCTGGGACTACAAGCATGCCCGGCTCCCTCATGATTAAACCATAGTTAAAGCATAAAGGCCACTAGAGCCTTCGGCCTTAGAAGCATGTAGACTTAGGAGCACAGCAAGACAATAAAAGCCTGTAGCTCTACAAATATATAAAAAACAATTAAGACCACAGTGGCTCTGCCTGGCTGTAAAGATAGCAAGGGCCTCATGCCCTGCTCTTAGAAATTATACACAGGCTGTAATCAGGGCCTGTTTCCTTCCTATTATTTGTGACTTGGCCTTGGTATGGGAAAGACAAACTCTGTGTTACTTCAAAGCCCCCATAGTTGATGAGCAACCAATATTGCCTAATTTTTATAATGAAGGTGGGAACCAGGTAGATTACTGACTCCTACATTTAGTAAGTGTACTGCCCAGAGACAAAGAGGCACCACTTGGCTAAGAAATAAGTCACTAGTCCGTTGTCTTGGTAATGCTGATAAGAACATACCAATAAAAAAACAACAACAATTATATTTTAAGGTCAAGGTCTAGGAGCATGCAGCGATTTCCATTTTGGGGGCTCTCCAGTGTGCCTTCCAGGCATGCTGTTTTTCTTCTCATACTATTTTCTACTGATTTTATAAAACTTGTTAAAGCTATACCAACTTATCTATTAGTTTCAATTTCCCTACTCAACAAATTCTAATAGAGAAAAAAAGCCCACAGCACCTTTACAACCATAACAGAAAGGAGACAAATTTGGAAAGGGAAAATATAATGGTTTTTGTTTGTTTTTGTTGTAATCAGAATTAGCATTCCGCCTCCGAACTATACCCCCAGCCCTATTTTTTACGTTTTTAAAATTTTATTTGGCCGGGCATGGTGGCACACGCTTATAATCCCCGCGCTTGGGAGACAGAGACAGGAGAATCGCGCTGGTTCAGAGCCAGTCTCACTGGTTTAAGAGACCGTTTCCACATAAAAAAGTTAAAAAATAGATCTGGGAGTATAGCCCGTGGGAGTGTATCCCGGAGGTAGAAGGGCTTCCAGGAACCCCAGTACCACCAAAAAAAAAAAAAAAAAACCCAACAAAACAATAAAATTTTATTTATTTCTTGGTGGTAACTCGGGGCTGAACCGAGGGGCTCTCTACCTCTAAACAATACTCCCAGACCTATTTTTATATTTTATTTGGAAACAGGGTCTCACTAAGTAGCTGAGGCTGGCTTCGAACCTATGCAATCCTCCTGTCTCAGCCTCCCAAATACTGGGATTACAAGTGTGAGCCAACATATCTGGCTTTTTTTGTGTGTGTGTGGTACTAGGGATGGAATTCAGGGGCATTCTACCTCCAAGCTATACTTCCTGCTCTATTATTCTTTATTTTGAAACAGGGTCTGAGTTGCAGAGAACTTCACTAAGTAGCTGAGGCTGGCCACAAACCTGTGATCTTCTTGTCTCAGCCTCCCAAGTACCGGCATTACAATTTTGTTAAGAGTTTGGGGGAACTGTTCCCAGGGACCTCTGTTAGGCTCCCAGGAAACTGTTCCCATAAACGTGGGTCCTTGTCCAGGACTAGGATGGATATACACTAGTCCGAACTCTTGCTAAAAACTTAGATGGCAGGGTGTGGTGGCTTACGCTTTTAATCCCCCTGCTTGGTAGGCAGAGACAGAAGGATCGCGCTGGTTCGAAGCCAGCCTTGCTGGCTTAAGAGACCCTGTTTCCAAATAAAAAGTATAAAATGGTCTGGGAGTGTAGCCCGGAGATAGAAGGGCTTCCAAGAACCCCAGGAGCACCAAAAGAAAAAAAAAAAAAAAATATATATATATATATATATATACATATATATATATATATGTATAAATAAAATATATATACGAATACACACACACACACACACACACACACACACACACACACACACACACACACATATATGGTCTGGGAGTGTAGCCCAGGGGTAGAAGGGTTTCCAGGAACCCCAGTACCACACACACACACACAAAAAAAAAAAAAAAAAAAAAAAAATTTAAATTAAATGAGTTTATTATTACAAAGATAGAAATACAGAAGATAATTACAGCCCTATACTCTTAGGATAGTATGGGGGGTAGCCCAAAACAAAGTCACCAACAATTGTTACGGTTGTAACTGTTATGGCACCATTAGAAAGAGGGAAAGATAAGAGCTTAGAGTAAAGCACTATGCCACAAAGTGACATAGTGAGATGACCCGAAACAAAGTCACCGAAGATTCCTGGACACAAGTATTTTTATAACCAGTCTCCTGACCAGACTAGATCCACCCTTTCTCTGGGGCAGGGGAACAGGTCTTTTGATAGACCAGCTAGGTCTCCCGCACATCCTTGAGAAAGTTCACTTCTCTTAGAAATGTAAAAAGACCTTAGGCTTTTGGGCTCCTTCTATTCTCTTGCTAATTATCCTTGGCCCTGGAAATCTGCAGACCTTTCCTTGAAGCTCCTGGCATTTTACTACCAAAGATGTATTTTGAAAATTGAAAATCTTTCCCAAAACTGGTACATTAATATATTTTGAAGCCTCTTCCCAATACTGGTACAAATTTAGCCTATGCAAGGCTAATATATAGTTTAAAAATTTTGGAGCTGAAAGCCAGGAATGGTGGCCTACACTTGTAATCCCAGCAATTTGGGAAGCTGAGACAGGAGGATCGCAGTTCATGGACAGCCTCAGCTACTTAGTGAGGTCCTTTGCAACTCAGTGAGACCCTGTCTCAGAATAAATAATAAAAAATAGGTGGCGCATGCTTGTAATCCCAACGCTTTGGAGGCTGAGACAGGAGGACCTTTACAGGTTTGAAGCTAGCCTCAGCTACTTAGTAAGGCTCTCAGCAACTTAGTGAGACCCAGTTTCCAAATAAAGTATAAAACTAAGTCTGGGAGGATAGCCTGGAGGTAGAAAAGCCCCTGGGTTCTACCTCCAGTACCACAAAATAGGGAGTCCAGACCTACTTCATCCCTGCAGTGTGAGCCCCCTCAAAGGGGATTCTATAAAGAACTGTAAAACCCACAAGGGCTCCCACTCCCTGGGACACAGACTCACTCTCTCGCTCCAGATTGTCAGTGCTTTCCCTCCAATTTGTATCCCTCACTTTCCTAAAAAAACCTGTCTCTGACCAGCGTGTGCTGAAATTCTTTTCTGCCACTTAAGGCAATAGCCCCATAGAATGATCGTATTTTCCCATGACATAAAAATAACAATATGATGCCGGGTGTGGTAATGCCCACTTGTAATCCCCACACTTGGGAGGCTGAGACAAGAGGATTGCACAGGATTGAAGCCAGCCTCAGCTACTTAGTGAGACCCTGTTTCCAAATAAAGTATAAAAATAGGTCTGGGAGTATAGCCTGGAGGTAGAAAAGCCCATGGATTCCACCCTTAGTACAACAAAAAATTTAAAAAAAATAGCGAGGTGTGGTGGTTTGTTTATAATCTCGGTATTGGAGAGGCTGAGACAGGAGGATTGCAGGTTCACGGCCAGCCTCAGATACTTAGTGAGGCCCTCAGTAACTTAATGAGATCTTGTTTCAAAATAAAGAATAAAAAAATTAGGCTAGGGATGTGGCTCAGAGGTAAAATGTCACTGGGTTCCATCTCCAGTACTGCAAACAAAATAAAAAATAAATAAAAATAAAATAGGGCTGGGAATGGAGCTTGGAAATAGAACGCACGCACGCACACACACACGAGCTGCATTTGTACATATTTGGTCTGCTGTGGGAGGAAATCTGGTACCCACAAAGGTCTTAAACTTGATTTGACGTGTTGGGAAGCTCCAGGCGAAGATCTCAGATGGTGAGAGCAGTAGAGGCCGCGGCAGAACCTGAGATGTGGAGCGCAGGGTGGCACAGGCACTGCAAGAGAGCAGGCATAGGGAACGCACAAGGATGATTGTATCTTCCCCTGTAGGTAGAACATTTGCACCAAGAGAAATGTGTCCTTAGGCTGGCCTCCCTTTTATTGCCATCAATACCATTTCCAAGCTACCTGTCTTAGACCCTTTTCATGTTGCGTTCTTTTTTTTTTCTTTTGGTGGTACTGGGGATTAAACCCAGAATTCTACTGCCAAATTACATCCCCAGCCCAATTTTGTGTGTGTGTGTGTGTGTGTGTGTGTGTGTGTGTGTGTGTGTTGTGGTACTGGGGAATAAACCCAGGGGCATTCTACCCCCAAGCCCTATTTTCTATTCTTTATTTTGAAACAGGGTCTCACTAAGTTGCAGAGGGCCTCACTAAGTAGCTGAGACTGTCGGCGAACCGCAATCCTCCGGTCTGAGCCTCCTGAATGCTGGGATTACAAGCGTTTGCCACCATGCCCAGCTAATCCTTTTTATTTCAAACACTACTTATAAGGGAAGTATGGGGAATAAAAATGTTATGTGCATAAATGGATGTATCACTATAACTCACTATTATGTAAATTACAATGTATCAATTGAAAGATTTTTAAAAAATCACTTATGCCTGGGCATGGTGTCCCAAGCTTGTAATTCCACCATTTGGGAAGCTGAGACTGGAGGATCCTGGTTCGTGGCCAGCCTCAGCTACTTAGTGAGGCTCTTTGCAACTCAGTGAGACCCTGTTTCAAAATAAATAATAAAAAATAGGGCTGGAGGTGTAGCTCAGAGGTCGAATGCCCCGGGGTTCCATCCCCCGTACTGAAAAAAACAATCACTTACGTACATGTACATCCCCCCCACCCCCAGGTCTGAGGATGGAACCCAGGGCCATTCGACCTCCAAACTATACCACCTACCCGATTCTTTTTTTTTTTATTCTTTATGTTTGAAACAGGGCCTCACTAAGTTGTGCAGGGCCTCACAACTAGCTGAGGCTGTCTACGAACCATGAACCTCTGGTCTCAGCCTCCTGAATGCTGAGATTGCAAGCGTGCACCACCATGCCCAGTTTACATGTACATTTTCAAAATTCTGTAGAGTACTAGGGAAAAGTAGGAAATATTTCATTAGGTTTTACCCAGTTTAGTCAATCAACTGCAATAAATAAAAGTCAATATGAATACAAAGCAAGACTACAAACTGATGTTTTCTTTTGGAGATCTTTTTTATGATCAATTCCAAATACACAGTACAAGAAGGATGGAATGAGAAAAAAAAAAAGTCCTATTTTATTTCCCTGTTAACACTAAGCCATATATTCAAATGTGTCTCAAGACCTTCCAGATGACTAATCCTAGTCACTACCTTAATTTGAATGTTCACTAATCAAGCAACAGAAATCCACTGTGAGACAGCATCTAGATAGAATAGCTACATTGCCATATATAATTTATTAATTTAGTAGTTTAAAACCTCAATATTTAGCAAGTATGCTTAATATTACTATTCCCACTGGTTTATAGTGGCATTAATATAAATGCATAATTTCAAAGTCAATATTCCTTTCACTGTGAACATAAAACTTCAAAAATAGTTGTAGGTTTGGTACAGTAATGACTAGCTGCTGGGATAGTACTATCCAAAACTAAAAGATGGGCAGGCTTGGAAAGGTATAAACTTTACATACACACTCAGTATGTATGGTATTTCCCATACTTTTCTATACATACTTGTAATACAATATAAATTATTTTCCTCAAATCTGAAAAAACGATCAAGACGAACACGCTTTCATCTTCATTTCAAAATAACCCTTTTAAATGAAAAAGAAGTTCCTGGGGTTGTTAAATCTGGTCAAGAGGCGGCTCTTAACTATTTTCATCATCACACGCACTAGTTTTATCCTACCCTAGTGCCTCATTGCAACCAATATGGCAACAAGACCTGAACATGTTATAAAAAACTTTGTCCAACAGATTATAAAATTGCTAAGTCTGCACTTGAATACTTCTTAAGACAATGAATTATAACAAAGTGCAAAAAACCATGACCATTCATCAACACCATTGGAATCTGTGAATTATTGCATTTAATCTCACCTGTGCATTTAATTCAAACACAAACTTTTGAGGAGGGGGCAAAAAATAAATATTATAGTATTTATTCACCTCTATTTAATGCTGCTAGGATTAGATAAAAAGATTAATATAACTAACAAGACCTTAAAAACTATTTTCTTAGTAGTTGTAACAATTTCCCAAAAAAAGATACACAAGATCCTATGCCAATACAATTTTCCTGTAGTGTAATATAAGTGTTAGTATGAGGTATAATCTGTAAGCAATTCATACAAATATAAAGAGGTTTAAGCCACAATTAAATCATATTCTCGTGAATACACTTCTGTTTGGAGAGGACTGAGGGATATGAAAAGTGGACAGGGCAGGTTTCCAGTGGAAACATTCTTTACTTGCCTTATCATCATTGTCATGTTTTTATTTTTATTTTTTTGGTGGTACTGGGGATGGAACCCAGGGGCCCTCTACCTCTGGGCTACACTCCCAGACCTATTTTATATTTTATTTGGAGACAGGGTCTCTTAAGCCAGCTGAGGCTGGCTTCGAACCTGCAGGATCCTCCTGTCTCAGCCTCCCAGGGGCAGGGATTACAAGCGTGCGCCACCACGCACGGCTCATTGTCATGTTTTTAATAATTCACTGTTGCAAAAAGGTAAATCCTTTCCAAGTATGCTGATCTAGAATATTCTTTGTGTAGCAGAGTAAGCTTATTCAAGTATTACTGATGCCCATTTGAACTTCTATTTGAATATACACATAACCATATGCATATCAAAAACTATAATAAGAATTTTAAAACACTCTGTCATTTGGGAAAAGTTAGCAGTTAAGATGATACTATATACTATAGAATTTTCTAAAATACCTAAACTCGGGTAAAAACCAAAGGAAATATTACTATCTCTTTAGTAAATGGCTTGTGAAACCTCAAGCTCATCATCTGTTTTATAGATAGGTTTATTTGATGAGATGTGATCCAATGATTGTTTAGCAGCAATTTTACCAAACTGTAAATTCTTTTATTAACAAGCATTATAAACAGATAATACTAATCTTATTTAAAAACCATGAGTGCCACACCGGTGAATATACAGCTCATGAATAACTTAAAGTATCTCCCATCTTAAAAGGCAACACACAGCATACAAAAACCTATACTCAACAAAGAAGCTATAATATGAATACATGATTGATGTGTCTAAAATGATATATACAGTACTTGTAATTAACGTTAATTATGTGATCAGTACATTTTTCTGTATGATTCCCTTCATGCTTCACTTTCCCCAGAAACTGAATTCTGAACTTCTTCTTCTAAAATTGGTACAATCAGGTTATCCTTGGACATCAAATTATATTTCATCACAAATTTAGTAAACCGATGACACAAAAATGTTTCATTCTGTAGAAAGGAAGAAAAGTTATTTTATTATTCAAAATCTAAAAAGAAATATCAACATATATTGTCATTCTATAAGAATGTAATGAGATAATTACAGAAATATACTTACTTCATATTCATCAAATATCTGTCGGTGGTGAAAATAAGCATGCGAAAATATTCTGTAAATCCTACGGCATACTGATCCTAATTTTGCTACAGATGATTCTTTTATGCTAACCCTAAAAACAGAAAAGAAATCATGGACTCATAGAGTTGGATAGAATGTTAGGAACAATTAGTCCAATCTTCTCAAGTTTACAAGAATAGAAATCAATACCTGAAGAAAATAAGTGACTAGGCTAAGATCTCAGTGGCAGTCCCAGGAGTAGGCCAAAGCTCTGCTCCTCACTCCTGGACCAGTGCTCTTTCTACCACACCTAAGTTAAATTCAATATTATAGTGCTGAAACTTTGGTAAAGTTTAATGAAGTTAAAATGAATTCCCAGGAACTCAAAATTAATTAAACAAATGTTTTACAACATTCATATTTTGTCTACTCAAGATAATTTAAGCTGAAAGTAATTTTTTTTCTTTTTCAGGGCATTCTACTTACAAGCTATACCCTCAGATCTATTTGTTTGTTTTTTGTGGTACTGAGGATAGAACCCAGGGCATTCTACCTCCAAGCTACACCCCTAGCCCTTCCTCCCTCCTTCCCTCCCTTCCTTCCTTTCTTTCTTTTGTGGTACTGAGGGTAGAACCCAGGGACCTTTCTACCTCCAGGCTACACTCCCAGACCTATTTTATACTTTATTTGGAAACAGGGTCTAAGTTGCTAAGAGCCTCACTCAATAGCTGAGGCTGGATGCGAACCTGTGAGATCCTTCTGTCTCAGCCTCCCAAGTGCTGAGATTACAAGCAAGTGCCACCACACCCAGCTTATTCTTTATTTTTGAAACAGGCTCTGAGTTGCAAAGGGCCTCACTAAATAGCTGAGGCTGTCCGTGAACTGCGATCCTCCTGCCTCAGCCTCACAAATGCTGGGATTACAAGCGTGTACCACTAAGCCCAGCTCAGTAATAAATATCTTAATAGGATTAAAAAAAAAAAATCACAAACCTTACCAGTAACCTAATACAGGCATGGCTTCTTCAAGATCTTAAAAATCTATAGGCAAGGACAAGGAATCCTTCAAAGACAAAGAGTCCAACTTAGGAAAGTTTGCTCTTTACGTCTGCTATAAAAGGGGAGGCTGACTCTATCACGGAGATTCAAGTGAATAAGCATGTACATATCTCAACTCTGGTCTGAGAGTGAGATGTCTGGGGAATGATGCAATAGGAACTAGTCTCAACTGAATTTCAATGAACTTTAGGAACAAGTCCTGCAGTTTAACCATACCCCTCATTTCAAAATTTTAAGAGCAGCCGGGCTTGGCATTACTCCAGAAGCTGAGAACAAAGATCACAAGTTTGATGGTAGTATGGGCAACTTAGTGAGACCATGTCAAAATAAAAATTAAAAGAGCTGGGGATAAGCTGGGTGTGGTAGTGCACAATTATAATCCCAGCACTTGGGAGGCTGAGACAGGAGGATCTCAGGTTCAAAGCCAGCCTCCACAACTTCACGAGGCTCTCAGCCACCTACCACGTTTCCAAATAAGAAATAAAATTGGGCCAGGGGTGTAGCTTGGAGGTAGGATACCTCTGGGTTCAATCCTCAATACCAAAACAAGAATACAAAATAAAACAAAATAAACAACAACAAAAAAGAGCTAGGGATATAGGTCCGTGGTAGAATACCCCTGGAGTCAATACCCAGTATAGGGGGAAAAAACTGAATAGCATGAACAAGCCAAATAAATATACTACATCTTTAAAAAAATTAAAAATAACCAGCAACAGCCAAGTATGATGGCACACACTTGTAATCCCAGTACTTAGGACGCTGAGAAAGGAGGATCACAGGTTCAAGGACAGCTTCAGCAATGTAGCAAGACTCTCAGCAACCTAGTTAACACCCTGTTTCAAATTCAAAATATAGCCGGGCGTGGTGGCGCACGCTTGTAATCCCTGCGCTTGGGAGGCAGAAATAGGAGGATCGCGCAGGTTCGAAGTCAGCCCCACGCGCTGGCTTAGGAGATCCTGTTTCCAAATAAAAATGTAAAAATAGGTCTGGGAGTGTAGCCCGGAGGTAGAAGGGCTTCCAGGAACCCCAGTACCACCAAAAAAAAAAAAAAAAAATCAAAATATAAAAAATAAGCCAGGCCTGGTGGCACATATTTGTAATCCCAGCATTCAGGAAGCTGAGACTGAAAGATCATGGTTCACAGAAAGCCTCAGCTACTTAGTGAGGCCCTTCGCAACTTAATGAGACCCTGTTTCAAAATAAAAAATAAAATAAAAATAGGCTAGGGGTTGTAGCTCAGAGGTTGAATGCCCCTGGGTTCCATCCTCAGACCCAAAAAAAAAAATTATATATATAATAAAAAAGGATGGGGTGTAGCTCAGATATAAAATATCCCTAGGTTTGATTCCCAAAACCACCCACCAGACAAACAGACAAACAGACAGACAGACAGACACACACACACACACACACACACACACACACACACAAAGAAACAGGCAAATTTTAGTTTTAAAGCATCAATCTTTTAAATTAAACCCCAAAAGTTTAATACCATATTTAATATTTCATTTACCTGCTGGGAAAATATTTATTGCTATTCAGAAGACATGCAGCACCATCAAGTGTGTGTCTTGTGTAGTCTATAGCAGGACACTAGAAAAGATTTTAAAATATATCAACAAAAAGGTATGCCTCTAAGATTAGGTGTATTTATTATCTAGGTATCTTAAAAGACTTCATACATCCTGAAACATCTCTAATTACCCCCCTGGAACTCTTATTAACAACCTAGCAGTGCTTTAAATAACTTTCTCCTTGAACCGCTTTTGAATTTTAATATACAAGTTTGAAAGTTCTTTAAATTTTAATAAACCTGTTTTATTGTACTCCATTTATCAGAAATAATGAATATATCACCTCATGGTGAATCAGTAAACTTACTAAAGAAAAAATAAAACTACAAAGCAATTCATTCATCCAGTCCCTCTGAGGCCAGACAGGGAGAAGCATCAAGGGAAAGGATGAGTAGGAATAAGTCAGACTCAACCAGAAAAAAAAAATCTAGAGAAAGAAATAACAATGACTCTAGCTTTACGCTAGCTTTGAATTTGTAATACTTCTGTCTCAACCTTCCAAGTACTGGGATTACAAGTTGTGCCACCATGCTTGGCTATTAACAGTTCTATCAAGAAGAAATCATGAGTTGGGTGTGGTGGCGCACTCTTGTAATCCCAGCATTTGGGAGGCTGAGACTAGAGAATCACAGGTTTGAGGCTAGCGAACTTGGTGAGGCCCTCCACAATTTAGTGAGACCCTGTTTCAAAATAAGAATAGAAAATAGGGCTGGGGGTGTAGCTTGGAAGTAGACTGCCTCTGGGTTCAACCCCCAGTTCTGCAAAATAAACAAAGAAATAAATAAAATAAATCATAACAATAAAAACATAAACAGGTATTCTCAATCATTAAACAGTGTCAGGACAATGTGAGTGAAATTATTTTGTGATAGTCTGTGAATCATAAAGTTCTAATTATCAACATGTGAGAAATTATGCAAATCATAAGAAATCCTGAAATAGCACTGTGGTAATAATCTGGCAACAAGAAACTCTTAACCAAGTGACAAAATAAACACTGAATTAAAAAGTCTAGCTGGGGAGGCTGAGACCAGAGAATCACGGTTCACGGACAGCCTCAGCTACTTAGTGAGGCCCTCTGCAACTCAGTGAGACCCTGTCTCAAAATAAAGAATAAAAAATTACGCAGGGGGTGTAGCTCAGAAGTCAAATGCCTCTGGGTTCCATCCCCAGACGAAAGGAAGGAAGGAAGGAAGGAAGGTCGGTCGGTCGGTCTAGCTGGGCAAGGTGGCAACGCTTGTTATCCCAGTACTTGAAAGGCTGAGACAGGAGGATTGCAGGTTCAAAGCCAGCCTCAGCCACTCAGTGAGGTTCTCAGCAACTTAATGAGACCCTGTTTCCAATAAAATATAAAATAGGTCTGGGTGTGTAAACCGGAGGTAGAAGGGTTCCATCCCCAGTACCATACACACAAAGTCTAAAAACTTGTCTACCAACATCTTAGAAAAATTAGGTTACGATAATTCTATCAGTCATTCTACTTCATAAATCCTTACCTCTTTTGGAGTTTTATGAGCTGCACAAAGAAAAATCCACTGTTCGGTGGCTGTCATTTGAGTACAAGTATCTGGATGGCATTCACTCTGTTAAAAATAATTATACTTCTTAATATGTAAAATAACAATGAAAAAGTTTATTAACTGGGTTATTATATTTCCATGTAAAATATGGAAAAATAAGCCGAGCGTGGTGGCACACGCTTGTAATCCCAGCATTTGGGAGGCTGAGACTGGAGGATCGCGTTTTGCGGACAGCCTCAGCTACTTAGTGAGGCCCTCTGCAACTGAGACCCTGTTTCAAAATAAAGAATAAAAAATTGGGCAGGGGGTGTAACTTGGAGGTCAAATGCCACTGGGTTCCATCTCCAGACTCTCAGGAAAAAAAAAAAATCAGAAATTTGGATAAGGCTTTGTAGGCATATTAAGTTTTATTTATTTTTTGTGGTACTAGGGTGGAACCCAGGGGCTTTTCTACCTCCAGGCTATACTCACAGACCTATATATTTTTATATTTTATTTGGAAACAGAGTCTCACTAAGTTACTGAGAGCCTCACTAAGTAGCAGAGGCTGGCTTTAAACCTGTGTGATCCTCCTGTCTTAGCCTCCCAAGCATGGGGATTACAAGCGTGTGCCACCACTCCCAGCTAGCACATTAAGTTTTAAAACGGAAAAATATCAGAACCTTGAATTACAATTTAAACTTAAGGAAAATATTACCTGAAGTTTGACAGCGAGTCCATTTAGTTCAAGGCAGAACTGTCTGTAAATGCAAATATATAAATGAAAAGTCACATTTATTCTCTAGAGTTTTGGTTTTGTTTTTTAGCTACGCTCTGTGTTGTCTATGCTGCTCTTGAAGTTATGGGCTCAAGTAATCCTCCCATATCATCCTCCCTTAGTAGTTAGGACTATAATAAGCACATGCCACTGAGTACCATTCCACAGTTATTTTTAGAAAGTTAAATGTAGAAAGAAAGTCTCATCAGTACCATTCTTCCTCCCTCATCACTATTACCAACACCACCGGAAGTGACAATGGCACATTTCTTCCAAAGTGTTACAGATTAAAAAGCAAAAACTAATGACCCAAATAATGTTCAACAGCAATTGAGCCCAGAGAGCTGATTGCTCTCCTATATAGTAGAAATTCATGCTTTTTTTCTGGGAAGTGATTTGAAAATATTTACCAAGACCCTGGGAAATATGTATATGTGTATGTATGTATGTATGTATATATGCATGTATTTATATTAATTTAGATACAGAGGACAGAACCCAGGGGCATTCTGCCCCCTAGCTATATTACCAGACCTTTTTTGTTTATTTTGAAACATTGTCTAAACTACTTAGGCTAGTCTGGAATTTGCAATCCTATCTCAGCCTACCAAGTACCAGGATTACAGGAGTGCACCATCTCTTCTGGTTCATAGGTTTTTTTTTTTTTTTTTGGTGGTACTAGGGGTGGAACCCAGAGGCTTTCTACCTCCGGGATATACTCCCAGACCTATTTTATATTTTATTTGAAAACAGGGTCTCACTAAGTTGCTGAGAGCCTAAGTAGCTGAGGCCAGCTTCGAACCCGTGCGATCCTCCTGTCTCAGCCTCCCAAGCGCAGGGATTACAAGGGTGCGCCACCACGCCCAGCTCATAGGTACTTTTTTTAAACTAAGTCATTTTTGTGTGTGTGTGTGTGGGGGGGGGTGTTACCAGGGATTGAACCTAGGGATATTTTACCTCCAAACTACATCCCCAGCACTATTTTTTTTTCTTCTCCCACTCCTCCTCCTCCTTTTTTTTTTTTTTTTTTTTTGCTGTACTGGGGATGGAACCCAGGGTACTTCTGAGTTATACCCTTGGCCCTACTTTTTAGTCTTTTTATTTTTTGAAACAAGGTCTCAGCCAGGTGTTGTGGTGCATGCTTATAATCCCAGCACTTGGGAAGCTGAGATAGGAGGATTCGCGTTTGAGACCGGTCTCAGCTACTTAGTGAGGCCCTTTGTAACTCAGTGAGACCCTGTTTCAAAATAAAGAATGAAAAAATACAGACGGGGGTGTAGCTCAGGCTGTCTATGAACTGCAATCCTCCGGTTTTAGCTTCCTTAATGCTGGGATTATAAATTTACAGGTGTGTGCCACCACACCCAGCTCCTTTTCTTCATTTTTTATTTATTTTTACTTTATTTTTTGTGGTACTGGGGATGGAACCCAGGGGCATTCTACCTTTCAGTTATACTCCCAGCCCCATTGTTTTATTCTTTTTTGTTTTTTTTGTTTGTTTGTTTTTTGTGGGTCTGGAGATAAAACCTAGAGGCATTTGACCTCCGAGCTACACCCCCTGCCCTATTTTTTATTTTGAAACAGGGTCTCACTAAGTTGCAGAGGGCCTCACTAAGTAGCTAAGGCTGGCTACGAACTGCGATCCTCCAGTCTCAGCCTCCCGAAAGCTGGGATTATAAGCATGCGCCACCATGCCCAGCTTATTCTTTATTTTTGAAACAGGGTCTCACTGAGTTACAAAGGGCCTCATTAAGTAGCTGAGGCTATCCTTGAACCCCAATCCTTCTCTCAGCCTCCAAAATGCTGGGATTACAAGCATGTGCTACCACACCCAGCTCAGCTTTTTTTTTTTTTTAAATACATGAGACACTAGGTTCAATCCCCAGCAATACACAGACACATACACAATAAGATATTCAAGTGATTTGTCCAAGAAACTAGAAAAGCCTACAATGAAGTCTTGGCAACCTGAAACTGCTGAACTATTAAGAGATAATATCTTAGCAATACCTAAACAAGCATATAGCATCAAGAAGTTAACAAGAACAAAAGTGCCCTGTCTACAAGTGGTACTCATCACCAGAAATGTGTTATGACTTGTTTAGAAAAAGTTGTATTTCAATTTAGAAATAATGAATACCAGCCAAGCACAGTGGTGCACGCTTGGAATCCCATTATTTGGGAGGCTGAGACCAAAGGATCATAGTTTGTAGACAGCCTCAGCTACTTAGTGAGGCTGTCAGCAACTTAGTGAGACCTTGTTTCAAAATAAAGAATAAAAAACAGGGCAGGGGGTGTAGCTCAAAGGCCAAATGCCCATGGGTTCCATCCCCAGACCCGCAAAAAACAAACAAAACACAATTTTAAAAATAAAAATAAGGCAAGGTATGGTGGCACATTTGTAATACCAGAACTTGGGAGACTGAGACAGGAGGATCGCAAAGGTTCAAAGCCAGCATCAGCTACTTAGTGAGGCTCTCAGCAACGTAGTGAGACCCTGTTTCCAAATAAAATATAAAATAGGGCTGAGTATGTAGCCTAGAGGTAGAAATTCCCTGGGTTCCATCCCCAGTACCAATATAAATAAATAAATAAATAAATAAATAAATAAATAAATAAATAAGCAAGCTAGGTATGGTGGTGCATGCTTGTATTCCCAGCATTTGGGAGGCTGAGACAGGAGGATCACGGTTCACGGACAGCATCAGCTACTTAGTGAGGCCCTTTGCAATTCAGTGAGACCTTGTTTTAAAATAAAGAATAAAATATATGGCTGAGGGTGTAGGTTGGAGGTAGAATGTCCCTGGGTTCTATCTCCAGTCACAATAAATAAATAAACATAAAAAAAATAAAAACAAAAGGCTAGTGGCATAATTTGGAGGTAGAATGTCCCTGTATTCAAGCCCAAGTTCAAAAAAAGGAGAAAGAAGTAGTGAATCCCACTAAACATATACTGCATTCTCTGTACTTAATCTGTTTTAAAGTTCACCAAGTACTGTATACATCTATGTCTCTATCAACATGATTTACATTATGACGTGAGATTATGATTCACCAATAAAAGTATATTAAAAAGCCAGGTGTGGTAGCCATGTTTGTAATCCCAGTACTTGGGAGGCTGAAACAGGAGGATCTGGGTTTATGGCCAGCCTCAACTACTTAGTGGGACCCTCCGCCATTTAGTGAGACCCTATTTCAAAATAAAGAATAAAAAATCAGGCTGGGGGAGTGTAGCTTGCAGGTAAAATGTCCCTAGGTTCAATCTCCAGCACCACACCCACCCACAAAAAAGTATGTTAAAAAAAATCTGTCAAACTGGGTGTGGTGGCCCATGCTTGTAATCCCAGTACTTGGGAGGCTGAGACTAGAGAATCACAGGTTTGTGACCAGCCTCAACTACTTAGTGAGGCACTCTACAACTGTTTCAAAATAAAGAGTAAGCCAAGCATGGTGGTACAGGACTGTATTCCCAGTCCCTGGGTTCAATCCCAGTACTTGGAAGGCTGAGACAGGAGGATCACTGGTTTGCGGACAATCTCAGCTACTTAGTGAGACCCTCTGCAACTTAGTGAGACCCTGTTTCAAAATATAAAGAATAAGACACCAGGCGTGGTGGCGCATGCTTGTAATCCCAGCATTCAGGAGGCTGAGACCAGAGGATTGCGGTTTGCAGACAGCCTCAGCTACTTAGTGAGGCCCTCCGCAACTTAGTAAGACCCTGTTTCAAAATAAAGAATAAAAAAAAGGAGCTGGGTGTGGTGGCACACACTTGTAATCCCAGCATTCGGGAGGCTGAGACTGGAGGATCGCGCTGGTTTGGAGCCAGCCTCGCTGGCTTAAGAGACCCTGTTTCCAAATAAAAATATAAAATAGGTCTGGGAGTGTAGCCCGGAGGTAGAAGGGCTTCCAGGAACCCCAGTACCACCAAAAAAAAAAAAAAGAATAAAAAATAGGGCAGGGGGTGTAGCTCAGAGGTCGAATGCCCCTGGGTTCCATTCCCAGACCAACAAAATAAATAAATAGATAAATAAATAAAAATAGAAAAATAGGGAAGGGGATGTAGCTTGGAGGTCAAATGCCCCTGGGTTCCATCCCCAGATTACCCCCCCCCAAAAAAGGGCTAACAGTGTATCTCCCAGGCAGAATGCCTCTAGTTTCAATCCCTAGTACCATAAATAAATAAATAAATAAATAAATAAATAAATAAATAAATAAATAAGGCTGGGCGTGCTGCTTGGTTCAATCCCCAGTAACACACACACACACACACACACACACACACACACACACACACACGATTTAGAATGTGGCTTTTTTGGTCTTTAGTTACATAGAAAATTTTATTTATGCTTCATAATTATCATTAGTAGGTATTAAAAGATATAGGTATATATATATATATTTTTGGTGGTACTGGGGAAGGAACCCTTCTACCTCCGGACTATACTCCCAGACCTATTTTTATATTTTTATTTGGAAACAGGGTCTCTTAAGCCAGCAAGGCTGGCTTCGAACCTGCGCGATCCTCCTGTCTCCACCTCCCAAGTACTTGGATTACAAGCGTGCGCCACCACGCCCGGCTAAAAGATATTTTTATTAGTAGGGCATTATTGCTATTTTGATATATCATAAGGACCTACCTTAAATGTTCATATTTCCATACACCCTCATCTTGGCCTTCAGGTGGTTCAAGAATTTTGTCAATATTGG
Source organism: Muscardinus avellanarius (assembly GCF_963383645.1). Lineage (NCBI taxonomy): Eukaryota > Metazoa > Chordata > Mammalia > Rodentia > Gliridae > Muscardinus > Muscardinus avellanarius. Next base: position 40,798,810 of record NC_137787.1, read on the forward strand.
AGCAATCTGCCCTTATATTCTGTTGAATATACTATAAACAAAGAAAGTCTTACGGTTAAAATATTATACTATATTGTTAATCTTGTAATAAATATACCTTTTGAATACACAACTGCTCTTGTGGTTCAATTTTTTTTGTTTTTTGGTGGTACTGGGGGTGGAACCCAGGGGCTTTTCTACCTCTAGGCCGAACTCCCAGACCTATTTTATACTTTATTTGGAAACAGGATCTAAGTTGCTGAGAGCCTCACTCAGTACCTGAGGATGGCTTCGAACGTGTATGATCCTCCTGTCTCAGCCTCCCAAGCGCTGGGATTACAAGCATGCGCCACCATGCCCGGCTATGGTTCAACTTTTTTTGTGTGTGTGTGGGTTGGGGATGGAACCCAGGGGCATTCAACCTCCAAGCTACACCCCCTGCCCTATTTTTTATTCTTTATTTTGAAACCGGGTCTCACTGAGTTGCAGAGGGTTTAAGTAGCTGAGGCTGTCCACGAACCGCGGTCCTCCAGTCTCAGCCTCCTGAATGCTGGGATTACAAGCGTGCGCCACCCTGCTTGTGGTTCAACTTTTGAGTTACACTCTAAAAGAAAAATCAAGCTCACAGTCATCAGTAACTCAAAATAAAGGGGGTAATATATTTTCCAACTAAATTTCATCAGAGATAAGAGTATTCATCAGGATTGAAACAACTCTCATATGAGTATACAAACAATGTAAATATAACTGTGCATATTGTGTTTCCATTTATATGACATATGGAGAAAGAGTTTCTTTTAGGGTGAAACAAATTCTAAAATTAGATTGTAAACCGGGTGTAGTGGCGCATGCTTGTAATCCCAGTGCTTGGGAGAGATTGAGACAGGAGGATCACACAGGTTCAAAGCCAGCCTCAGCTACTTAGTGAGGTTCTCAGAAACTTAGTGAGACCCTGGTTCCAAATAAAATATAAAACAGGTTTGGGAATATAGCTCAGAGGTAGAAAGCTCCTGGGTTCCACCCCCAGTACCACCAAAAATAAAAAATTAAAAATAAATAAAATTACATTGCATACCAGGCATGGTGGCACACCCTTGTAATCCTAGTACTTGGGAGGTTGAGACAGGAGGATCACAGGTTTGCAGCCAGTCTCAGCAATTTAGTGAGGCACTCTGCAACTTAGTGAGATTCTGTTTTCAAATAAAGAAAAGAATGGGGCTGGGAGTGCATCTCAGAGTAAAATGCCACTGGGTTCCATTCCCAGTACCACACACAAAAATAAAATAAAACACTTGTAATCCCCGCACTTGGGAGGCTGAGACAGGAGGATCGCACAGGTTTAAAGCCAGACTCAAGTGGCTTAAGAGACCCTGTTTCCAAATAAAATAAAAATAGGCCAAGAAGTATAACCTGGAGGTAGAAGTCCCCTGGGTTCCATCCCCAGTACCACCAAAAAATAAAAATAAGTAAATAAATAAATAAATAACAAATAAATAAAAAATAGGATGGACGTGGTGGTGCACACCTAAAATCCCAGCATTTAGGAAGCTGAGACAGGAGGAACATGGTTCATGGACAGCCTCAGCTACTTAGTGAGGCCCTTTGCAATTCAGTGAGACCCTCAAAATAAAGAGTTAAAAAAAAAAAGGGCTATGCCTGGTGTGGTGGTGCATGCTTTTAATTCCAGCATTCAGGAGGCTGAAACCAGAGAATCATGGTTCATGGACAGCCTCAGCTACTTAGTGAGCCACACACACACAACTTAGTAAGACCCTGTTTTCAGAATAAAGAATAAAAAATAGGGCTGGAAGTACAGCTCAGAGGTAGAATGCCCCTGATTTCCATCCCCAGTACCACACAAAGAAAGGGGAGAGGGGTGCTTGGGAGTAAATGCCCAGTTCAATCTGTAGTACGAAAAAAAAAGGATTTAAGTCTGATTATAATTTAACATACTATATTAAAACAAAATGAAAGCCGGGCGTGGTGGCGCACGCTTGTAATCCCAGCATTTGGGAGGCTGAGACCGGAGGATCGCGGTTCGTGGACAGCCTCAGCTACTTAGGCCCTCTGCAACTCAGTGTGACCTGGTTTCAAAATAAAGAATTAAACATTGGGCAGGGGGTGTAGCTCGGAGGTCAAATGCCTCTGGGTTCCATCCCCAAACCCGCAAAAAAATAAAAATAAAAATAAATAAATAAATAAATTAAAAAAAATGAATCCCAGCATTAGGGAGGCTGAAAGAGGAGGACTGTGGTTCATGGAAAACCTCAACTATTTAGTGAGGCCCTTTGCAACTCAGTGAGACCCTATTTCTTTCTTTCTTTTTTTTTTTTTTTCTTTTCCCCTGGGTCTAGGAATGGAACCCAGGGGCATTTGACCTCCAAGCTACACCCCCTGCCCTATTTTTTATTCTTTATTTTGAAACCGGGTCTCACTGAGTTGCAGAGGGCCTCTCTAAGTTGCTGAGGCTGTCTGCAAACTGCGATCCTCCAGATCTCAGCCTCCCGAATGCTGGGATTAAAAGTGTGCGCCACCATGCCTGGCTTGAGACCCTATTTCAAAAAAAGAACAAAAAATATGGCTGGAGATGTATCTCTGAGGTAAAATTCCCCTGGATTCTATCCCCAGTACCACAAAAATAAATAAATAAATAAAACAAAATGAAGCTCGATTAAAATTTTAAGTGGTTACTCTATTAACTCAGTGGTATCTAATACATGTATACTTACTATGTCAAATAAATAAAATACTTGGGTAAAATGCCTGGGTTATCAGAATTATAAAAGAAACTATTTTTATTACCTGCTGAACAGCAAGTGTACTGTCCATTTCATCAAAGGATTCATCAGGCCAATTATAGAAATCCTGTAAATATAAATTCATGTGTTAAAGCATATACATAGTTTCAAACAGCATACAGTAATATTGTTGTTAACTTCAATTCTCCATAAGATTTGAAAGAGCCAGCTAGTGGCCCACGCTTGTAATCCCTGTGCTTGGGAGGATCTCACAGGTTCGAAGCCAGCCTCAGTTACTTAGTGAGGCTCTCAGCAACTTTGTGGGACCCTGTTTCCAAATAAAATATAAAATAGGTGTGGGAGTATAGCCCGGAGGTAGAAAGCCTCTGGGTTCCACCCCCAGTACCACTACCAAAAAAAAAAAAAAAAAAAAAAGATTTGAAAGAGCCAGGTGTGATGGCACATGCCTGTAATCCCAATTCTTGAAAAGCTGAGACAGGAGGATCACAGATTCAAAGATATTGAGACCCTGTTTGAAAGTGAAAAAGTAGCCAGACATGGTAGTGCACGCCTGTAATCTTAGCATTTGGGAGGCTGAGACAGGAGGATCGCGGTTCACAGCCAGCCTCAGCTACTCAGTGAAACCCTCTGCAACTTAGTAAGACCCTGTTTCAAAATAAAGAATAGCTGAGCGTGGTGGCACACAGGTTCAAAGCCAGCCTCAGCTACTGAGTGAGGCTCTCAGCAACCTAGACCCTGTTTCCAAAGAGTATAAAATAGGTCTGGGAGTATAGGTAGAAGTCCCTGGGTTCCACTCCCAGTACCACAAAAAAATAAATAAATAAATAAAAATAAAAATTATCTTACCATAAATAGCATTAGGCTCCAAAAGCTTGAGATTCTAACCCTAAGCAAACAAAACCCCCTGGCACTGAGATTCACTCTACATAGTGATTGTGCAGATGGTTGAAAGTGAAAGAAATTCAGTCACTCAGCTAAGTGTTCTAACCACACAGTGTGACTGACTCTTTTTAACTCTTTTTGACTTGACCTTTGAAGGCAAAACTATCCAAAGGTGTTTTCTCTCTTGCTGGGAGGACGTGTACACGCAGCATTGTCCTTTGTTCTCAGGGTGACAGTGCTGCGGCGCTATGCACCCCGCATTCAGATGTCACCAAGTGGGCTGCCCTTGAGGAGGACAGACTGAATTCAGGCATCCTCTGCTGTGCCAGCCCCTCACTGACAGGCTCTTGCAGGGACACTTCTGCCATTCTAGCCTTTCAAAAAATAAATAAGATAAAGAATAAAAATATAGGGCTGGGAGTGTAGCTCGAAGGTAAAACACCCCTGGGTTCAAATCCCCTGTGCTAGAAAATAAAATAAAATAAAGAATAAAATACTGGCCCCGGGTTTAAACCCCAGTATCCCCCAACACACACAAAAGGAGTTATCCAGCTGGGCATGGTGGTGCATGCCTGTAATACCAGTACTTGAAGTTCAGACAGGAGAAGTGCATGTTAAAAGTTAGCATCAGCAATTTAGCAAGGTCCTCACCAACTTAGTGAGACCCTATTTGTTTTTTTTTTTTTTCCTTTTTGGTGGTACTGGAGTTCCTGGAAACCCTTCTACCTCCGGGCTACACTCCCAAACACCTATTTTTTATATTTTTATTTGAAAACAGGGTCTCTTAAGCCAGCAAGGCTGGCTTCAAACCTGTGCAATCCTCCTGTCTCCGCCTCCCAAGCACAGGGATTATAAGCATGCGCTACCACGCCTGGCAGTGAGACCCTATTTGAAAATAAAAATAAAATAGGGCTGGGGTGTAGCTTTGAGGTAGAATTTCCCTTTAGTTTAATCTCTAGTATTACCACCACTAAAAAAAAAGTAGCTATTCAGCTGGGAGGGTGGCAAAGGCCAGTAATCCCACAATTTAGGAGGCTGAAATAAGAGGATTGCAGGTTCCAGGCCAGCACATGTTACTTTAACAAGATCCTATTTCAAAGTAAAAAAAAAAAAAAAAAAAAAAAAAAAAATTAATAATAATAATAATAATAATAGGACTGGGGGTATAGCTCAGTAGAACATCCCTGTGTTCAATTCCCAGTAACACACACACACACACACGTCATCCAGGGTTGGGTATATAGTTTAGCAGTAGAAAAACAGGCATGAAGACGCTGGGTTCCACTACCAAGGTGGTGGGAAGAGGAGGGGTAGGTGTCCATATAACTCTTTCCTCTCTACCCATAGGAATTGAATCTGGGTTTTTTTTTAATCACTGAGCTACAACCTCAGCTTTTACGATTTTATGAGACAGGGTATCCCTAAGTATCAGAGAATGTCCTTGAACTGTGATCCTCCTGCCTCAGCTGCCTGAGCACATGGCATTACAGTGTGCTGCCATGCGTAGCATACTGACTACTTCTTTAAGAGAAATTTTTTTTCATACTGGGGACTGAACCTAGTGGCATTCTAAGTCCAAATAAGATACCCCCAGCCCAATTTTATTTTGAAACAATTTTCAATAGGTTGATGAGAGTCTCACTACTTGCTGAGGCTGTCCTCCAACCTGTGGTCTTCCTGTCACAGTCTCCCAATCTCGGATTAAAGGCGTTGTGCCACAATACCTGGCTAGGAGAGATTTTTTTTTTCTTTCTGGTGGTACTGGGGATAGAACCCAGGGGCCTTCTACCTCCAGCCTACACTCTCAGACCTATTTTATATTTTATTTGGAAACAGGGCCTCTTAAGCCAGTTGAGGCTGGCTTCGAAACTGTGAGATCCTCCTGTCTCAGCCTCCCAAACATGGGGATTACAAGCGTGCGCCACCACGCCCAGCTAGGAGGAATATTTTTGTACAACACTTATATTGATTCCGAATCTGCACATTTCTACAGATAGTATATTTCACAGATATCCCTTAAATGATTAACAAGCCTTCCATTTGATTGATTTTTCAGCAAAGTTTACCTATGTATCCTTAGTTGGTAGTGTAATGCCTGACACATAGTAGTTAGTCCTCAATAAATGTCTCTAGGGTAAACTGAGGGAGGAAAAGTAGTAAACCAATGACTATAAACTTGAACCAATCAACACACCTAAGCCTTCAAAATCTTGAGCATAAAATAGCAAACTAACAGAATATACAATGTATGATACATGAATAAAAGTTTAAGAATATGCATATTTATAGATATAAAACATAAATATATTATAAAAAAGGAATATTCATTTTTGGATGGGAGGTGAAGAAAACAGGAAAATGTGACTTAGAGTAACATAACTATATTGGCAATGTCATAGTTTTGGGGTCAAGTGATGGACATATCTTTCTTAAATACTTTTATTGGTGTGTTATAGTCTCACATCATAATGTAGTTAATGGTGATAGTGATATACATGCGAGTATACCTTTTAAAGTATCTAGTACCTTTTTATTTTCACAGTTGTCTTAGCTGAAAAAAATAACAAAGCCAAGAATGGTGGCAGGCACCTGTGATTCCAGTACTTGGAAGACTGAAACAGGAGGGCGCCAGGTTTGAAGCCAGCCTCAGTTATAATATAGTGAGGCTCTCAGCAACTTAGCAAGACTCTGCTTCCAGTAAGAAATAAAAGGGTTGGGGTGTAGCTTATAGAAAGACCCTGGGCTGTATCCATAGCACCACACACACAAAAAAAGTAATAAAACTAAATAATGAACTAAACTTATTAAAGGAGAATGTCAAAAACTAAAACAAGCTGCCAGGCATGGTAGTAGTGGTGCACACTTATAAAATCAGTACTTGGGAGACTGAGAAAGGAAGATCTCAGGTTCATAGCCAGTCTCAGCAACCCTCCACAAGTTAGTGAGACCCTGTGGCTCAGGGGCAGAATATCCCTGGGTTCAATCCAAAGGAAAGAAAAAGCCAAGCATGCCTATAATCACAGTATTTGGGAGGCCAGAACAGGAGGATCACAGGTTCAAGGACAGACTCAGGCAAGTAGTGACACTCTCATCAACAGGAGAACCTGTTTCAAAATAAAAATAAAACAGGAGCAGGGCATGGTGATACATGCTTTTAATGCCAGTACTTGGTGATACATGCTTTTAATCCCAGTACAGGAGGATTCGGGTTCTCTCACTTAGTGAGGCCCTCCTCAACTTAGTGAGATCCTGTTTCAAAATAAAGAATAAGCTGGGCGTGGTGGCGCACGTTTATAATTCCCGCGCTTGGGAGGTAGGGATCACGCAGGTTCGAAGCCAGCCTTGCTGGCTTAAGAGATCCTGTTTCCAAATAAAAAAGTATAAAAATAGGTCTGGGAGTGTAGCCCAGAGGTAGAAGGGTATCCAGGAACCCCAGTACCACCAAAAAGTAAATAAATAAATAAATAAATAAAAATAAAAAATCGAGCTAGGGGTATAGCTCAGAGGTAGAATGCCCCTGGGTTCAATCTCTAACACCACAATAGATAGGTAGGGTGGTGGCGTACACTTATAATCCCAGCATTTGGGAAGTAGTGACCAGAGGATGGCGGTTCACCGGACAGCCTCAGCTACTTAGCAAGGACCTTCACAACTCAGTGAGACTGTTTAAAAAAAAAAAAAAAAAAGTGGGGCGAGGTGGCACAGGCTAGTAATCCCAGCATTCAGGAGGCTGAGACTGGAGGATTACTTCCACGGAAAGCCTCAGCTACTCAGTGAGGCCCTTGGCAACTTAGTGAGGCCCTGTTTCAAAGTAAAGAATAAAAAATAGGTCAGGGGCCAGGCGTGGTGGCGCACACTTGTAATCCCTGCACTTTGGAGGCTGAGACAGGAGGATGACACAGGTTCGAAGCCAGCCTCAGCTACTTAGTGAGGCTCTCAGCAACTTGGTGACTTTTCAAATAAAATATAACTTTCAAATAAAATACAACTTTAGTGTTTTCAAATAAAACATAAAATAGGTCTGGGAATATAGCCCAGAGGTAGAAAGCCCCTGGATTCCACCACGAGTACCACAAAAAAAAAAAAAAAAAAAAAAAAAATAGGGCAGGGGGTATAGTAGGTATATAAATGCCCCTGGGTTCCAATCCCAGACCTACAAAAAAAAAAAAAAAAAAAGACTAAAAATAGGGCTGGGGGTATAGCTTGGAGGTACAATACCCCTGGGTTTCATCCCTCCCCAGTACCCCAAAAAAGAAAAAAATAAAAAATAAAAACAGGTTTGGCTGTATAACCTGGAGGTAGAATGCCCCTGGGTTCAATCCCTAGCACCACAAAAAAAAAAAAAAAAAAAAACCAGAAAAAGAAATAAAATAATCTTCTAGAAAGTGTTCCAAAATGCCTTTTCTTAGACATGGCCTAAATATTAAAGAGCAGTTTTTGTTTTTGCTTTGCAGTACTGGGGACCCAGGGGCATTCTGCCTCTAAGCTACATCCCCAGACCTATTTTTTACAGGGTCTCATGGAGTTGCAAAGGGCCTAAGTAGCTGAGGCTGTTCTCAAACAGAGATCCTCGTGTCTCATCCTCCCAAATGCTGGGATTATAAGCATGGGCTGCCATGCCCAGCTTAAAGAGCAGTTTTAAAATTCATCCTATATGGCTTATATACTGAAGATAGCTTCTATCAGTAACTTTTGCTTATTCTTTAAAAAAAATTAAAGATCAGAACGGGCAAGGTGGTGCATACCTGTAATTCTGGTACTTGGGAGGCTGAGACAGGAAGATCAAAAGCTTAAGGCCAGCCTCTTTAACTTAGCAAGATCCTGTCTCAAAATAAAAGTGAAAAAAAAAAAAGGACTAGATGTGTAGTTCAGATATAGAATGCCCCTGGATTCAACCCCCCAATACCACCAAACAGTAAAAATTTAAAAATAAAGACTGCAGATTATCTAAAAAACATTAGAAAGCACGCATCGTAACATCCAAAAAGATGAGTTGAAAATAAAATATTTTACATCATAATGTGATGTTTTAGATATGACACACCAAAAATCCAACTTAATAAATGCTCTCACCTAATTCAATCAACATGTACTGAAAACCAATTATGTGTCTATATTCCAGTCTAATCAACTTTTTTTTATTTTTTATTTTTTTTATTCTTTATTTTATTTTTCTGCAGGTCTGGGGATGGAACCCAGGGGCATTCAACCTCTGAACTACGCCCCCTGACCTATTTTCTTATTCTTTATTTTGAAACAGGGTCTCACTGAGTTGCAGAGGGCCTCACTAAGTAACTGAGGCTGTCCCCTAAACGCGATCCTCCAAGTCTCAGCATGCGCCACCACGCCTGGCTCAGTCTAATCAACTTTAAAAAAAGGTAGTAAGATTCCCATCTGCCATTAAAGCTCTGAGGAAAATTCCTCATCTTTCAGTACATTTTATTTAGCCCTGATTTATGAAAATATGAAAAACTGCAAAGGAGCGTTCCTGTGATTTATCCACAATATAGCAAACAGATAGATATATTAGTCTTTGTTTAAAATAAACTTTCAAAGTCGGTCTCATGGTGTCACACCCTTGTAATCCTTGAGCTTGGGAGGCTGAGACAGGAGTATCACACAAGTTCGAAGCCAGCCTCAGCTACTCAGTGAGGCTCTCAACAATTTAGTGAGACCCTGTTTCCAAATTAAATATAGGTCTGGGAGTGAAGCCTGGAGGTAGAAAGTCCCTGGGTTCCACCCCCAGTACCACCAAACAAACAAACAAACAAAAAAACAATAAACTTTCAGCCAGGCATGGTAGTGAACACTTGTAATCCCAGTACTTGGGAGGCTGAGACAGGAGGATCGCACAGGTTCAAAGCCAGCCTCAGCTACTTAGTGAGGCTCTCAGCAACTTAGTGAGATTCTGTTTCCAAATAAAATAGAAAATAGATCTGGATCTGTAGCCTCAAGACAGAAAGTCTCTGGGTTCCATCCCCAGCACCACAATAAACAAATAAACAAACTTTTAAAATTAAGGACTTTTGGCTAGGAGTACAGGTCTCTGTGACAGAGTGCTTACCATGTAAAGGCCCTAGACTTCAATCCCCAGCATCCAAAGAAAAAGGAAAGAAACTTCATTATTTAAGAAAAAAAATCAGAAACAACGCAATTAGAATAAGCAGTAGTTATCTGAGAAAACAACACTTAGAAGCAAAAAAAAAATTGGAAATGGTAAAAATAAGCATACATAATAAATGTCAGCCAGGAGCTGTTATCCCAGTATTTAGGAGGATGAGACAGGAAGAGCACAGGTTCCAAACCAGTCTCAACAATTTAGCAAAACTCCGGGCAACTCTTTGCAAGATTCTGTTTCAGAAAAAAAAAAAGGGAGGGGTGGACTAGGAATGTAACTCAGAGGCAGAAAGCCTCTGGATTCAATCCTCAGGACCAAAAACAAACCAAAATCAAGTTTGAATGTTGACCTGCTATTTTCTTAGTTGAAGCATCCCATCTTTTGCAGGTCATAAGCAATACCTAAACAAACACCAAACAGTGCCCTACTAAGAGTTGATAAGATGATGAGTTTATTCGCTAGCTATTCTTCAAACATATTATCAGGTAAGTCTTAAGGAATGACACCTCACCAGTCAACCTGGTGACGAAAGCTTGCTGGACCAGAGATCAGCTTCGGGGAAGCAGAAGGGCGTGATGGTCGGAGACCAGCCGCGGGAGGAGGACCCGGAGTCCACCGCCGGCCGCCCCGGGCTGGGCGGGCGGGCGCGTCACAGGCCCACGGGCCGCGGCTGGGTAGTCGCCCGCACCCACCGCCCGCCCGCCGGCGACCTCACCCGGCCGGCGGCGCCCCTGCGGCGCGGGGCAGAGGCTGCAGGACGCGGGCGAGCCGCGGGCGCCCTGACAGCCCGAGCCCGGGTCGGCGCTCGGGGCCGCGCTCCGCAGGCCTCGGCAGCCAGACCGGGCGGCGGCTCCGGAAGCGCAGGCCGGGCCCCGTGCCCGCCGCCGCCGGGCCCGACTGCCCTCGGCGGCCCCCGGCCCGCACAGCTCAGCACCCAGGGCGCCCCGGCAGGAGAGGAGTGGAGATGGTACCTGCGCCTTGGTGCCCGGCCTGTTCCGCCTCAGAACTGCCGTCCCCTCCGCCATGACCATAGTGCCAGCGTCTGGGCGGCTGGAGTTGGTACCCGGATGTAGGGGGCGGCTGCCTGCGCGGAAGGCGGGGCGGGGCGCGGCGGAACAGCCGGAGCCCGCGCGGGGCAGGACGGGAAGGCGAGGCGGAGGCGGGGCCGGGGGCGGGGCCTGGGCCGGGGAAGGGCGCCCGGAAGGAGCCTCCGGCCCCGACCCTGACACTGCCGACCGCGTGGTGGGCGGGTGCGGGTCTCGAGCGGCTTCTGCCGGCCAGCGGTGACCGCCGGCTGTGTGCTCGGCCTGCGTCACACTTTAGTGACTCTCCGGGGGCCCTCGTCAGTTACGCTGCAAGGACAGAGTTTGCACAAAGGCCACGGTAATTGCACAGTAAGTTCACGTGCAAGCAAATAACCTACAGAATCATAACGCTGCCAATAAGTATCTGTCTACGAAAGCAAAATAGAAAGCTGACCTGTCCGAGAAAATAACCCAAGTTCCTACATGAAACCGACCCAATCTAAAATCGGACTGAGGAGCCGGGCGTGTGGCGCACGCTTGTAATCCCCGCATTTGGGAGGCCGAGACAGGAGGATCGCGGTTTGCTGACCAGCCTCAGCTACTTAGTGAGGCCCTGTGCAACTTAGTGAGACCCTGCTTAAAAAATAAAGAATAAAAAATAGGGCAAGGGGTATAGCTTGGAGGTCAAATGCCCCTGGGTTCCACCCCCAGACCTGCAACAAAACAAAACAAAAAAAGCACTAAAGAAAACAAACTGGTTTCAAGATAGGGACTTAAGAGGGGGCTAGCCAACCAAAAACTAATTACCTGTCTCAGTTAAGGGGGCTTAACCAATAAGAAAAAGGTCCAGTATAGTTAAAGGTTTTATGGTTTTTCCTTCATAAAAAGGGCCTGGCTGACTGGAAGGGTGTGCAGCTCTAACAGTTAGCTCCAGAGCTGTAGCCCCAGCTAGCTGGTAATTTTCTTTGTATGCTAAATTCTTCTAAGTTCTTTTAAAAAAAGTTTTAATAACCTGTTGGTGTGTGGCTCTCTTCCTCCTGGCATAATCCTGGCTCAACAGTGAGGCACTTTGCAACTCAGTAATACTGTTTCAAAATAATAAAAGCCTGGGCATAGTGGCATATACATTCAGGAGGCTAACTGGAGGATGGAGGTTCAGGGACAGCCTCAGCTACTTAGTGTGGCCCTTGGCAACTTAGTGAGACCCTGTCTCAAAATAAAGAATAAAAAATAGGGCAGGGGGTGTAGCTCAAAGGTAGAATGCCCCTGGGTTCCATCCCCAGACCCGCAATAAAATAAAATAAAATAAAGAAAGAATTAAAAAAAAATAGGGCTGGGGATGTAACTGGAAGTAGAATGTCCCTGGGTTCAATCCCCGGTACCGCAAAAAAAAAAAAAAAAATTGGACTTAGGATTTCACGGTATTTCCACCATCCCACCATCAGCTGACTTCAAAGCCAAGGACCTTTTCAAAGTCAAGTTTGGATAGATAAAAGACACAGATGCCTATTATGAGATGGAGAGCTGACCTCGGACCTCCAGTGTGTTAGGCAGACCTTGAGTGTGTTAGGCATTTTGCAAGTCGGAAACAGGAGGAAGAAATAGTCCTTGATGGAGCCGGGCATGATGATGCAGGCTTGTAATCCCAGCAAAAAAATCGGGCTGGGGGTATAGCTCAGAGGTAGAATGCCTCTGGGTTCCATCCCCAGCACCACAAAAGGAAAGAAAGGAAGGAAGAGGCCTTGATGGCTGAAGAGTCTTATTAACATTTCGCAAATCTATTAGCATTTTCTCCCCTTGCCAGTAGGCTGTCATAATATTTTTTTTTAACTCTGTCCCATATTTCTTAATCTAAAGTTCCTTCATCAGGAAGCCAAGGATTATATTCTACAGCTAGAGCATAACAATTTTGCAACTCTTCTTGTGATATCTTTATCTTATATTGCTTTAAAAGATAATGTACTAATTTTGTAAAAGGATTCTTACTTACTTGATGTCCCATAGCTGCTTACCTCTTTCTGCAGCGGACTCCTCCCTCTTTTCTTTGGGGGCTCCTTCATGTCCCATAGCTGCTTACCTCTTTCTGCAGCGGCCTCCTCCCTCTTTTCTTTGGGGGCTCCTTCAAGTCCCTGTTTGCGGGTGCCACTTCTGGGGATTCTTCCCCGGGACTTGGGAGGGAGAGACCTGAAATGGACATGCGAACAGCTGCCTGATGAGCAGCTGCCCTGAAATGAAAACACGGACAATTGCCTGATGGGCAACTGACAACTTTATTCTCTAGAACTGAGTTTTTATACTTTTTTCCCCTGCACCAAAACCACAACTTCAAAAGAAAGAAAAACATCAAAGTACAATCTCAAACACAATACAGAATGATTGATATAGAACATAACGTCATATGCTTGCAGAATACAATCATGGAGGGAAAATTAAAAAACAAGAAGAAACAAAGAGGCCTGGTTAAAGATTATTAAGAGCACGATTACAGCCAGTTCCCGCTTTCACCGGTGGGTTGGGGGTAAGAAATTCCGGAAAGACCAGAAGTCACCCAGAGTCTCGGAAAGCTTGACCTTTCGCCAAACTGCCTTAACTCTTTCGGAACCTTTCGTTCCTCAGGTTTCTTCCATGTCCTCCATCACCTCAGCTACTTAATGAGGCTATCAGCAACTTAGTGAGACCCTGTTTCCAAATAAAATATAAAAAATAGATCTGGGAGTATAGCCCGGAGCTAGAAAGCCTCTGGGTTCCACCCCCAGTACTACCAAAAAAAAAAAAAAATAAATGTTCTTTTAATTCAAAATATGTTGAGTGGTTTTAATTAGCTTATAAAAAGAAGGAGAAGGAAGAGAAGGAGGAGAAGGAAAGGAAGAAAGACAGAAAGAAGAAAGGAAGGAAGGAAGGAAGGAAGGAAGAAAGAAAGAAAGGAAGGAAAAGAAAAGAAAGCAAGCAGGCCGGGCATGCTGCACACGCTTGTAATCTCAGTACTTGGGAGGCTGAGACAGGAGGATGGCATAGGTTTGAAGCCAGCCTCAATTACTTAGTGAGGTTTTCAGCAACTTAGACCCTGTTTCAAAATAAAATATATAATATAGGTCAGGGATATAGCCTGGAGGTAGAGGCCCCTGGGTTCCATCCCTAAGACCACCAAAAAAGGAGAAGAAGAAGAAGAAGGAAGGGGAGGAGGAGGAGGAGGAGAAATATGGAAAAGTAGATGTTAAATTTAGAAACAAAATAACAATACATTCTCTTTGAAAATATAGATGTCAACCCTGCCCAGTGATGTCAACCCTGACCTTGTTCACAGGAAGAACCTTGTTCTTTAGAGTTGAAATATTTTGACTTTATAACCTTCATATTTTCATTGCTCTGTCAGCCACAGATTGTGATCTCCACATAAAGTTTCATAACCAGGGTTAATCAGGGAAGAGGAGAAAAAAAAATTTTTTTTGGTGGTACTAGGGGTGAAACCCAGAGGCTTTCTACCTCCGGGCTATACTCCCAGACCTTTTTTTTTTTTTTATATCACTAAGTAGCTGAGGCTGGTTTTGAACCTGTGCGATCCTCCTGTCTCAGTCTCCCAAGCGCCGGGATTACAAGCGTGTGCCACCACGCCGGGCTGGAAGAGGAGAAAATTAAAAAAAAAAAAATTTTGTGTGTGTGGTACCTGGGGTAGAGCCCAGGGGCTTTCTACCTCCAGGCTATATCAGACCTATTTTATACTTTGTTTGGAAACAGGGTCTCACTAAGTTGCTGAGACTCTGTGCGATCCTCCTGTCTCAGCCTCCCAAGTGCTGGGATTACAAGTGTGCACCACCACACCTGGAGTGAAAAGAAAAAATTTAAAAGAACTTAATCAAGGGCTGGCAGCATAGTTCAATGATAGAGTATTTGCCTACAGTGTACAAAGCCCCAGATTTGATCCTAAGCACCACCAAAAAACAATTTAAAAGAACTTAACCTGAGCCGGGCTTGGTGGTACACACTTGCAATCTCTTGCTCTTGGGAGTCTGAGACAGGAGGATTGCACGGGTTCGAAGCCAGCCTTAGCTACTTAGTGAGGTTCTTAGCAACTTAGTGAGACCCTGTTTCAAAATATAAAATAGGTCTGGGAGGATAGTCCGGAGATAGAAAGCCTCTGGGTAGGAGCCTGCCTGGAGCACGACCTATGGGGCTGCCTGGCGCGGATTGGGAACCCTCGGAAACCTCAACTGAAGCCCAACAAACCCCTCATCCTAGCCAACTGCATCGGGGAATGGCGAGGTGACCTGTATCACGGAGATGTTGGTGATGATGCCTTGCTGGAAGCAGAATGAATTCCATGACAATGCATGCAGAAAGAGATCAGCACTTCTTCGATTGTGCTTCCAGAGCTCAGGAAGTCTGAAAGATGAGATCAGTGCAGGAGACCCTGGGAGAATCTAGGAGTTTACCTGCCAAGAAATTGAATAAATTGTTACAGAGATTGCCCAACAAACCTCACCTTAGTTGAAAATAGAGAAGCATTTCAATTTGGACTATGGCTTCAGAGGCATTTTAGAGACATTTACATAGCCATACCCTCTTTGGAGGATAAAATGGGGCAAAACACTTATTTTATTCTTTGGAGTTATGGGAGTTATGTTCTGGATGGAAGTTATGCTTTTACCTTGAAATAAAATTCTATGAAGAGAAAAAGAAAAAAGAAAGCCTCTGGGTTCCACCTCCAGTACCACACACACAAAAAAAAGAACTTAACCTGTAATAACAGTTACATGAAGTTAAGTGTCTCTAGAATATTTCAGGTAAAGAAGGTTATTTGAAAATTTCAGGTAGTAGCCAGGCATGGTGGCCCACACTTGTGAGCCCAGCATTTGGGAAGCTAAGATAGGAAGATCACGGTTTGTAGACAGCCTCAGCTAATACTTAGGCCCTTTGCAACTCAGTGAAACTGTTTAAAAACAATAAAAGCGCCGGGCATGGTGGCGCACGCTTATAATCCCCGAGCTTGGGAGACGGAGACAGGAGGATCACGCAGGTTCGAAGCCAGCCGCTCTGGCTTAGGAGAGACCCTGTTTCCAAAAACTAAAATAGGTCTGGGAGTGTAGCCCGGAGTTAGAAGGGCTTCCAGGAACCCCAGTACCACAAAAAACAAACAAACAAACAACAACAACAAAACAATAAAAGCCAGGCATGGTGGCGCATGCTTGTAATCCCAGCGTTTGGGAGGCTGAGACAGGAGAATCTTGGTTCGAGGCTAGCTTCAGCTACTTAGTGAGGCCTTTTGCAAAAATAGGGCTGGGGGTGTGGCTCAAAGGTAAAATGCTCCTGGGTTCCATCCCCAGTACCACAGGGGGAAAAAAAAAAGAATAAAAAATAGAGCTGGGGGCATAGCTTGGAGGTGGAATGCCTCTGGGTTTTATCCCCCAGTCCCACACTACCACACCTGGCTCAGAAAATACTTTATAAATCTAAGGTATTGTAAGTAATTTCCAAACTATCTACCCAGTATGAAATTTACTTTGGAGAATTCTTTTTCTTTTCTTTTTTTGGTTCTAGGGATTGAACTCAGGGGCAAGCACTGAGCTATGCCCCCAAACCCTTTTTTTTTTTTTTTTTAATTTGAAACAGAATTTGCCCAAATTACTATGCACTGGCCTCAAACCTGCAGTCCTCCCATCTCAACCTCCCAATTACTGGGAATATAGGTATGTTCCACCCTGTCCATGTAGAGAATTGTTTTGTCTTTTAGTGGGGGGCTGGGGCTGGGGATTGAACCCAGGAGCATTCTTTTTTTTTTTTTTTTTTTTGTGGTACTGGGGGTGGAAGCCAGGGGCTTCCTACCTCGGGGCTATACTCCCAGACCTATTTTATACTTTATTTGGAAACAGGGTCTCCCTAAGTTGCTGAAAGCCTCACTCAGTAGCTGAGGCTGGCTTCAAACCTGTTCACTCCTGTCTCAGCCTCCCAAGTGCGCCACCACACCCAGCCCAGGAGCATTCTGCCTCTGATCTGTATCCCCATCTGTTTTCATTACTTTGAGATAGGGTCTCTCTACATTGCTCAGGTGGACCTCAATTATGATTCTACTGCCTCAGCCTCCTAAGTAGCTGGGACTGCAGCAGTCATCTTGGTTTGAAGGAACTCAAGCTGAGCAGAGTAGACAGGCAGTGAACAAGTAGCTGGGATTACAGGCATGTGCAACCATGCCTGGTGAATTTGGAGAACATTTAATTCCAAGTAGTCATGTGTCACTTAATGACAGGAATACATTCTAGAAATGTATCATTAGGCAACTTTTGTCATTGAGCAAACATCATGGGTGTATCTGAACAAAAGATGGCCATGAGATCATTAGGCAATATACTCTGAGACCACGTGAAACACTGTTACATGCCACAGGAGTGTAAAAGAGTTAACATATAATATGCAGGGCACTGGTCTAAGTGCTGAGAAATATGAAGATGCATAAGCTTTCCGCTAAGACTTTAAAAATGAATGTAAAGGGCAATATGTAGATTACTATACTGCAAGGCAGAATGCTTCAAGTGTTGGAGCAGCCTGTTGGTTGCCCACTCGCTATACCTTCCCTTTTGCAATCTATTTGCAAACACTCCGATCTTGCTCAGTGTCCTTTGACCCTGTCTGACTAAGGAAGAGTAAATCCATCTGCAGCTAAGGGATAAATCTCTAATCCAATGGTTAGGGGATAGGCATATAACTCCATTTTAGCCTGAAGAAATGTTAAATAATGTTTGATAGAGCACATTGGAGGAAGGTTATTTTGTTCTCAAGGAGATGTCAAAAGAAATGGATCCTTTTTCTGCCACTGAACATTGCTACAGCTGGAAGGAGCCCAAGCTGAGCAAGTAGACTTGTAGTGAACAAGGCACAAAGTAGCTGAAATGTGCTTCAGAGTACGGATAGCGTTTATATGTAAAGATGCAGCAAATTCCATTGCAAGCTGAGCAAATTGAAGCAGGAAAACGTGCCAATGTAAGTTCATGCTTAACAAATTGATGTCTATTTGTGAGTTTTATGCATCTTCAACAAATTAAACATTTTTGTTAAAGTTGTTAGACTTTTTTGGACTTTTTTTGTGTGGAACCCAGGGTCATTCTACTTCTGAGCTGCATCCCTAGCCCTGTGATCCTCCTGTCTTAGCCTTCCTAATGTTGGGATTACAAGCCTAATGTTGAGATGGCAGGTATGTGCCACCCGGAAAAAAAATTATATATATACACACACATATACATACACACATATACATATATACATATATATATATATATATATATATATATATTTATTTATTTAGCCAGGTGTGGTGGCACACATTGTAATCCCAGTGTTTGGGACGCTGAACAGGAAGATCGCACAGGTTCAAAGCCAGCCTCAGCTACTTAATGAGGCTCTCAGCAACTTAGTGAGATCCTGTTTCCAAATAAAATATAAAATAGGTCTGGGAGTATAGCCTGGAGGTAGAAAAGCTCCTGGGTTCCACCCCAAGTACCGCAAAAAATAAAAAAAATTTAAAAAATTGAAGAAAAAATGGGACCCTCTGTAGACGTCCTGCTCACGGTGTCGGGGACCAGGACCTGCACCACAGCAAAGGGTCAGCAGGTCCCTGCAACTGTGCGGTCAGGAAGCACTTGCAGCTGCCTCTGCTTCACCTCATCTCTCAGCAGATTCCCAGATCCAAGTGGCCTCTAGAAAAAAATTGGTTGTGAGTGGATCATCTAATCAAAATTACTCACCTCTGGCTTTCAGGATTACAGTAAGTGGGAATCAGTGCTGAAAATAAACGGACTTGTAAGGCAGAAAGAAATTTTAAGTGATTGGATGTGGAGAAGTAGAAACTCTGCTACATTGTTGGGATTGCAAATTAGTGCATCCACTTTGAAACACAGTGATGGAGGATCCTCAGAAGAATGACTACAAACTTACTATATGATCCAGCAAAACCACTTCTGAATATCTACCCAAAAGAATGAAAACTACCAAACGAATGCATGAGTATCTATTTTCATAGCACCACAATTATCATTGCCAAACTATAGAACCAGGGAAGATGTCTATCATCAGATGAGTGGATTACAAAACTACGGGATATGTACACAATGGAATTTTACTCAGCCATAAAGGAGAACAAAATTATGTCATTTATTGGGAAATGTATGGAACTGGAAAGCATTATGCTAAGTAAGATTAGTCACAAAAAGAAAGAAATTGGATGCTCTTCCTATTATGCAGAAGGGAGAAAATCGATCAGAGGAGGAATTCTAGATGAAGGAGAAACCATAGATGATCAAATAAGGTGACCTAACTGAAGGGGATGGGGGGGAAAGAAAATTTCCTAATGTACATGGTATACATTAACAAGAAAGTTAATCACTAAGCCACATGAGGAGGCTGGAGGGAGGGAGTGGGGTAGGAATTGGGTAGGTGATGTTTGCATGTATGACTCTACCATTTTGTACTGTATTAAGATGTATGACTACAATGCACCAATAAAAATTTTAAAAAATAAAGGAAAAGATTCTGGGCATATTCTCAAAAGAATTTACCTGGGCGTGTAGTGCATACCTATAATCATAGTACTAGGGAAGCTGAGACAGGAGTATCACAGGTTCCAAGTCACAAATCTCTCAGCAACTTAGCGATACCCTGTTTCCAAATAAAAAAATAAAAAGGCCGGGCGTGGTGGCACACGCTTGTAATCCCAGGGCTTGGGAGGCTGCGACAGGATTGTACAGGTTCAAAGCCAGCCTCAGCTACTTAGTGAGGCTCTCAGCAACTCAGTGAGACCCTGTTTCCAAATAAAAACTATAAAAATAGGTCTGGAAGTATAGCCCAGAGGTAGAAAGCCTCTGGGTTCCACCTCTAGTACCACACACACAAAAATAAATAAATAGCCGGGCGTGGTGGCGCATGCTTGTAATCCCCGCGCTTGGGAGGCAGAGACAGGAGGATCGCGCAGGTTCGAAGTCAGCCGCGCGCGCTGGCTTAGGAGACCCTGTTTCCAAATAAAAAAGTATAAAAAATAGGTCTGGGAGTGTAGCCCAGAGGTAGAAGGGCTTCCAGGAACCCCAGTACCACCAAAAAATAAAAAATAAATAAATAAATAAAAATAAATAAAAAAAATAAAAAATAAAAAATAAAAAGGGCTAGGGGCATAGCATGGTTGCAGAATGTCTCTATTTTTAATCCCCAGCCAAAAACAAAACAAAACAACTGTGTGTGTGTGGTACTGGGGATTGAGCCCCAGGACATTCTACCCCCAAGATATACCGCCCCTGTCTCATTATGAAATCCCTAGTCTTTATTATGAAACAGGGCCTCACTAGGCTAATAATAAGTCTCACTATATGCTGAGGGTATCCTTGAACCTACAATCCTCAGGTCTCAGTATCCCAAGTACTAGAATCACAGGCATGCCCCACCAGGTTTGGCTTAAAATTTTAAAACAGAATCTCACTAAGTTGCTAAAGGTAGCTTTAAACCTGTGATCCTCCTGGCTCAGCCTGCCAAGTATTGGCATTATAGGCATGTGCCACCATTTTTGTTTGTTTGTTTGTTTGTTTTTGTTTCTTGCGGTACTAGGGATAGAACCCAGAGGCATTGGGTACCTCAGAGCTACACCCCCAGTCCTATTTTTTGGGTATTTTTATTTTTATTTATTTATTTTTTGGTGGTACTGGGGGTGGAACCCAGAGGCTTTTTACCTCCGGGCTATACTTCCAGACCTTTTTTATATTTTATTTGGAAACAGGGTCTCACTAAATTGCTGAAAGCCTCACTAAGTAGCTGAGGCTGGCTTCCAACCTGTGCGATCCTCCTGTCTCAGCCTCCCAAGTGTGGGGATTACAAGCGTGCGCCCATACCCAGCTGGGTCTTTTTATTTTTTGAAACAGAGTCTCACTGATTTGTGAAGGGTCTTGCTAAGTAGCTGAGGCTGGCCGCAAACTGCAGTCATCCATTCGGTCTTCGCTTCCTGAATGCTGGGATTACAAGCATGAGCCACCAGGCTCAGCTCTAACCAAAATGACTTCCTCTATGTCCAAAGCATAAACAAAATCAAAGCTAAAAGGACAAACTGGAGGGAAAAAAAACTAAGAACCTACAAAACCTGACTCAGAAGAGATGAGGAAAATTATTCAAGGCCATGTGACTGATAACTTGCCCTGTTAGGAATCTGTCCAAAGGCCAAGGCTTTCCATTTGTCTAATGCTTTTTTCCTGTTTCCAAACCTTGATTCATCCTTGAAATTACCTTGCATATTTAAAATTTCAGTACTCCAAGTATAGTTAAGTCAAAATAAGTTTTTGCTACAGTGGTCCTATTGTGATACTTATCAGATTGCTAAATAACTTTTTTTTTTCTTCCAGAACTGGGAATGGAACCCAGGGGCATTTTACCTCCGAGCGACACCCCTAGCCCTATTTTTTATTCTTTATTTTTTTGAAACAAGATATCACTGAGTTGTTTAGGGCCCCACTAAGTAGCTGAGGCTGGTCGTGGACTGCAGTCCTCCTGTCTCAGCCTCTCAAATGCTGGGATTACACGTGTGTTCCACCACGCCCAGCTAAGAAATAACTTTAGCCCGGCGTGGTGGCCCATGTAATTTCAGCATTTGGGAGGCTGAGACAGGAGGATCACGGTTGGTGGACAGCTTCAGCTACTTAGTGAGGCCCTCTGCAACTCAGTGAGACCCTGTTTCAAAATAAAGAATAAAAAATAGGGCAGGGGGTGTAGCTCGGAGGTTGAATGCCCCTAGGTTTCATCCCCAGATCACCACCCCACACATACAAACAAGTAACTATTTTTTGTGGTACTGGGGATGGAACCCAGGGGCATTCTAACTCCGAGCTACACCCCCAGTCATAATTTTTATTCTTTATTTTGAAACAGGGTCTCACTGAGTTGCAAAGGGCCTCACTAAGCAGTAGCTGAGGCTGTCCGCAAACTGCGATCCTCCTGTCTCAGCCTCCCAATTGCTGGGAGTACAAGCATGTGCCACCATGCCCAGCAGAAATAACTTTATTTATTTATTTATTTTTTTGGTGGTACTGGGGTTCCTGGAAGCCCTTCTACCTCCGGGCTACACTCCCAGACCTATTTTTACATTTTTATTTGGAAACAGGGTCTCCTAAGCCAGCACCCGCGGCTGGCTTCGAACCTGCGCGATCCTCCTGTCTCCGCCTCCCAAGCGCGGGGATTACAAGCGTGCGCCACCACGCCCGGCAGAAATAACTTTAGATTATGAAATTATATATATATTTTTCTTTTTTTGCGGGTCTGGGGGTGGGACCCAGGGGCATTCAACCTCTGAGCTACACCCCCTGCCCTATTTTTTATTCTTTATTTTTTTGAAACTGGGTCTCACTGAATTGCAGAGGGCCTCGCTAAGTAGCTGAGGCTGTCCGCGAATTGTGATTGTTACGGATTGAGAGAATGTGGTTGTGGGGAAACTGTTCCCCGGGAACCTCTGCGAGGGTCCTGGACATACTTTCCCCCAATTCATAACAAAACCCCAAACGACCAAAACCAGAAAAACCACGGGTTCTTGTCCTAAGCTAAGAATAAATATGCATAGCTTGGACAGTTGCTGAAGATTTAAAGTTTATTAAAAAGATAGAAATACAGAAAATAGTTACAGCCCCATGCCAAAATGGCATGAGGGGGGAGGGTGGCCCGGGCCAACTCACCACTCCCAAGATACAGCACGTGGACCAGAATTTTATACCCATGATCTCCATCTTGTTTACGTAATTGGGATTACAAGTGTGCACCACCACGCCCAGCATGAAATTATATTGATAGCTGGTTATGGTGGCACATGTTTGTAATCCCAGTACTCTGGAGGCTGAGACAGGAGGATTACAACCAGCCTTAGCAACATAGTGAGACCTTGTTTCAAAATAAAAATATGGCTGGGGGTATAAATGCCTCTGGGTTCAACCCCCAATACCACACACACACAAAAAAATTGATAAAAGTACTTTGCCACAAGGAACTAAGGGCCTATGGAACAACGAACCACAGTTTGGGATCAACGTGCCTCTTTTCATGTTTTATGTTCAATAGGAAAATAATTATAAAAGAGAAAGGTAAACAAAACAGGTACAATTCTAGCTGTACATGATGGTACACATGTAATCTCAGTACTTTGGAGGCTAAGAGGACTGGTTCAGAATAAAAAGGGCTGGGGTAAACTCAGGTAGAATGGCCCTGGATTCAAAGCTGAATACCCCCCCACATTTTCAGACTTTTTATAAAAAAACTAAAACAGCTGGGCATGGTGGTACAGGCTTGTAATCTCAGCATTTGAGACCTGAGACAGGAGGATCGGTTCACGGGCAGCCTCAGCTACTTAATGGGGCCCTTTGCAACTCAGTGAGACCCTGTTTCACAATAAATAAAGAAAAGAAATAGGGTTGGAGGTGTGGCTCTACTGGGGTAGTCTATCCCCAGTACCACACACACACACACACACACACACACACACACACACACACACACACAAAAACCCCTAAAACTAGGAAAAAGTACTAAGCACACAGTACTGAGATTATAAGAAAACAGTTGAGTTTAGGAATTAATTCTAGTATAGGATAGGGATAGGACTGTATTAGGTTTGAATTTTAATTCACCCTACCCGTTAATAGATGGAGCTATTGATCCCCCTCAGTGAGTCAATTTCCTTGTTAAAATGGAGCTGGGGAGGCTGAGATGAGAGAATCAACAGGTTCAAGGACAGCCTCAGCAATTTGCAAGAACAAATGGTATACACTGGTGGGCATGGTGGCGCATGCCTGCAATCCTAGTGCTTGGGAGGCTAAGAAAGGTAGATCACATGCTCTAGGCCAACCTCAGGTATTTAGAAAGACCTTTTCAAAATAAAAAGTTAGCCGGGCATGGTGGCACATGCTTGTAATCCCCGCGCTTGGGAGGCTGAGACAGGAGGATCCCGCAGGTTCGAAGCCAGCCTTAGTTGGCTTGAGACCCTGTTTCCAAATAAAATATAAAATAGGTCTGGGAGTGTAGCCTGGGGGTAGAAGGCCCTTGTGTTCCATCACCAGTACCCCCCCCACACACACACATAAATAAAAAAGTTAAAGTATAGCTCAGAAGAATTGCCCCTGGGTTCAATTCCCAGGTTGCACACACACAAAAGGTATACACTAGATACTGATATACTAAACTATCTACTCCCTGTACCAGTGTTAACCAGAATTAGTTCAAACAATGTATAACCAACTGCTTACATCTTATTAAGAAGAGGCTTTAAGGATCTTTTCCTTTTGGTGGTGGGGATTTAACCCAGGAACATTCCACCTCTAAGATACAACCCTTAGCCCTTTATTTGGAAAGTTTTTCAAAATTACTGATGCTGGCCTTGAACTGTGATCCTGTTATTCAGCCTCTGCAGTCTTGGGATTACATGCATTCACCACCATGCCTGGTTATAAAAGTTTTAAAAACTGGAAATGTTCATTTGGAAGCATAATTTTCTTTCTGCAGGTTTGGGGATGGAACCCAGTGGCATTTGACCTCCGAGTTACAACCCCTGCCCTGCGAACCGCAATCCTCTGGTCTCAGCCTCCCGAATGCTGGGATTACAAGTGTGTATTCGGGAGGCTGAGACCAGAGGATTGCGGTTCGCAGCCTCAGCTACTGAGGCCCTCTGCAACTCAGTTGAGACCCTGTTTCAAAATAAAGAATTAAAAAAAAAATAGGGTAAGTATAGCTCAGAGGTTGGATGACCCTGGGTTCCATCTCTAGACCCCCACCACACATAAAAAAATTAATAAACAAGATATTAAAAAACCCTGAAGCCGGGTGTGGAGGCACACGCTTGTAATCCCCGTGCTTGGGAGGCGGAGACAGAAGGATCACACAGGTTCAAAGAGACCGTTTCCAAATAAAAATATAAAATAGGTCTGGGAGTGTAACTCAGAGGTAGAAGTATTCCATCCCTAGTACAAAACAAAACAAAAACCCCCTGAAGCTTGGAGTGGTAGCACATGCTTGTAATCCCAGGAGTTGGGAGACTAACAGAATTATTTCAGAATGTTGGCCAGCCTCAGCTACATAGTGAACTCCTCCACAACTTAGGGCTGGGGGCATAGCTCAGAGATAGAATGCCCCTAGGTTCAATCCCCATTATGGAAGAAAAAAGAATGCCTACTGGATTCAGTCTACAGCACCAAACCCCCCCCAAAACCTAACCATTAATCTATGGTTTTATAGAGCATCAATCTAGGGCTGGGCATGGTGGTACACACTTGTAATCCCAGCATTTGGGAGGCTGAGACAGGAGGATCGCGGTATTTGGACAGCCTGTTACTTAATGAGGCCCTTTGCAACTCAGTGAGACCGTTTCAAAATAAAGAAAAATAGGGGTGGAGGTGTAGCTTGGAGGCAGAATGGCCCTGGGGTCCCATCTCCAGTAGTGCAAGAAATAATTCAGTGTAGCCAAGTGTGGTGGCAAGCACTTGTAATCCCAGCACTTGGGAAGCTGAGATGGGAGACTCGGGCTTGCGGCTAACCTCAGCTACTTTGCAACTTGGTGAGACCCTGTTTCAAAATAAAATAAAAAATTGGGCTGAGGTTGTAGAAGAAAAAAAAAAATCATCTACCTAGAAATTCCCCAGAATTCCACATATTGCTTGAAAAAAGCATATAAAGCCAGGCTTGGTGGTGCACACTTGTAATCCTAGTACTTGAAAGGCTGAAATAGGACTACAGACTCACAGCCAGCCTCAGCAATTCAGTTAGGCCCTTCACAACTTAATAATAAAATAGGAAAATAGGGTTGAGGGTATAGCTCAGAGAGAATATACCCTGGGTTCAATACCAGTACCAAAAAAAGGGCAACTCTGAAACCACCTTAATCTACTAAATAAAGACTATCCATTCATTTATATATTTTATTTGGAAATGCTTACACCAGTACAGGGAAACTAAATTTTTGAGACAGTGGATGTCATTAGATTATCATCAGTTTATTATAAAAGAGAAACATGGAAATTATTTACATGATGAAAGATTTCATAACTTCAGTGGAATGGGCAGCTTCACAGGATGCCGTTTCAAAACTGATTTATTTCAGTCTACAAACTTTCCAAGAATGTCACCATCTCTAAATAAGAAATAATCCTGTAAATAGAAAAACATATAGTTAAAATGGCTAATAGCATATATTTAACATTTTTAAAGAACCATTAAGTTTACATACCTTGTCATCTAAAACGACTTTGGTGCCTCCATATTCTGGGAGAAGAACTTTATCTCCAACTTTCACGCTAACAGGTTGAATCTCTCCACCCTTAAGAAAATAAGATTTTTATTAGAAAACACATGTAGCTCAACCAGTAGTTAACTTTTGTTTGTGTTTGTGGTATTGGAGATTGGAGCCAGGGCAGTCCATCCCAAAGATACACTCTCAGTCCCTTTTTTAAAAATTTGAAACAGTCTAAGTTGTAGTCGGTGTTACTAGGTTGCTGAGGCTGGCTGTGTGCCTAGCAGTTAACTGTGTGTTTTATTAGCGACTGAACCAGAGCTACACCAACAGCTCTATTTATTCTGAAACAGTCACATAAGTTTCTGAGGCTAGCCACAAACCTGTGATCCTCCTGTCTCAGCCGCTCAAGTACTGGGAAAACAGGTATACCATCATGCCCATGCCTGGGTCACAGTTAATTTTTAAATGTGCTCACTCAAGTGGAATGCCCCCGCCCCTTGCGGGTCTGGAGATGGAACCCAGGGGCATTCAAACCCCGAGCTATACCCCCTGCCCTATTTTTTTTTATTATTTATTCTGAAACAGGGTCTAAGTTGCGGAGGGCCTAAGTAGTAGCTGAAGCTGTCCTTGAATAGCAATCCTCACCAGGCCCACTCCCCCATTTTAAGTGATACTGGGGATGAAACCCAGCCGGCCTTCTACCTCTGGGCCATGCCCTCTGCCCTATTTTATTTTTTTATTTAGAAACAGGACCTCAGTATGTTGCTTAGGCTGGGTTCAAATCTGCAATCCTCCTGTCTAAACCTCCTAAGTACTGATATTACAGGTATATATGCCTGAGTATGTTAGAATGTTAATTAGTGGCTAGAGTTGCAGTTCTTCACAACAAAAACACTATAAAATTACAATTTGAACAGTGACTTAAACTAAAACCTATTTCAGTGTAAAAGTTCAAGGAGTTACACTGGAACAGCTAACTTTAATCAAAGCTAAATTTCCTTCTTTTTTTTTGCGGGTCTTTAGATGGAACCCAGGGCCATTCTACCTCCAAGCTACACACCCTGCCCTATTTTTTATTCTGTATTTTGAAACAGGGTCTCACTAAGTTGCAGAGAACCTCACTAAGTAGCTAAGGCTGTCCACGAACTGTGATCCTCTGGTCTCAGCCTCCTGAATGCTGGGATTACAAGCGTGCTCCACCACTCCTGGCTTCAAAGCTAAGTTTCTAAATGTTAAATATTAACACAGCATATGGACCATGAAATAAATTCATTTTTTGAAGTGCTGAGAACTGAATCCTACTAAGTAGTTTCTAAAACCCATACATGCCGGGCATGGTGGCACACGCTTGTAATCCCGGTGCTTGGGAGGTGGAGACAGGAGGATTGTGCAGGTTTGAAGCCAGCCGTGCTGGCTTAGGAGACCCTGTTTCCCAAAACACACACACACAACTGGGTCTGGGAGTGTAGTCTGGAGGTAGAAGGGTTTCCAGGAACCCCAGTACCACAAAAACAACAACTAAAAAAAAAAAAAAAAAAAAAAAAAAAAAAAAAAAAAAAAACCCGCACACACAACAGTCATGCTGTTCTGTATTTAACACACATTTACTTGGTAATTAATTTTCTTTCCTCCAAAGTTCATACTCAGGTAAAGGGAATGAAGAGGAGTGATCATTCTTCAAAGCTCTCCTAACTTCTTCCTACAAATATTTCCAGTAGCAGAACTTTAAAAGCAACTGAAACAATGTGGTTGTCATATCTGACCCCAAAACACACAATGGCATTTATGTAACTTGACTGACACTTTGAGAGACCTAAGATCTAAGCACTTAATTGGAGGATACCTAGGATAGCTCAACCTACTATTTTCATATGTATGCTATGCTAGGTAAGGCCCCAAGGTTATAAAGTTAGAGCATTTCAGAAACAGTTAAAGTTTCCTCTTAATTCCTGAAAGACTTTGAAGCATAATTTTCAACTATATATGTGTATATATGTAAAATTTGAGCTAGACAGGTGGTGCATGCCTATAATCCCAGTACTTTGGGAGGCTGAGCCAGGAGGATCACAAGATAGCAAGGCTCCCAAAAACTTAGATATTGTTTTCAAATAAGGTAGATAGGGATGGAAGTGTAGCTTGAAGGTAGAGTAGAATGCCCCTGGGTAAAGAAAAAAACTGTAGCATGTTAAGAAAATAACCTGACGAGGCGACCAAATATCTATTGTAGTTAGTTTTAACACTTTAGTAAACTCTCCTCCTCGTATTTAATACCTTTTTTTTTTCACATAAAAACTTTAATCCTCACTGTTGTCCCAATTACCTTTCCTTTAGATCCTGATCCCACAGCTACTACCGTTGCTTTCAATACTTTTCCTTGAGACTTTTCTGGAAGCATAATGCCTCCCTTGGTTACAGTTTCGGCAGCACTCCTTTCAACCAGCACTCGGTCAAAGAGTGGAAGAAACTTTCTAAATGCTTGTCCCGCCTGCAAAAATGAAACACTGAGTTCAAATAAAAGCAACATACGCTACATTCTCAACAGCAATGGATTTTACACCTGTCACGGTCTGGCTTTCAAATGTAACACCCAAATTCAGGATATGCATTTTAATAAGCATTTCATGAGCCATATGAATCTGTCAGAAGTTGTGGCTTCTCCAGTGAGCTCGCCGATCACTTCAAAGGGTAACCTGAATTGTATCCCAAGGTCAAATATTTTCCTTTCTCCAGCTTTCCTGGCAATTTCCAGAAAATGACTTCAGGGTCAATCTCGCTGCCTGACGCCGCGCTTTCTCCAGGACACACACGTGCAAGGCCTTGGAGAGCCGGGTGGGCGCCGCGCCGCGGGTTCTCGCCCCGCCACTCGCGCGTGCAAGGAGCTCAGGTGGCGCAAAGGGTCGCGCGGGCCTCCCCCCAGGGCGCGGAGGGCGCCGGGCCCCCGCTCCCGCCAGGCCCCGGAGGCGGGCGTCGGAACCCCGTGATCCTCGGGCCCACGCGGCTCACCATGACTCGCAGCGCCGCAGGTAGGACTCCGCACTCGCGCAGCAGCCGCAAAGAGACCCACAACCCGGCCTCGGGACACGTGAAAAGGCCGCGGTGCGCGCAGGCGCGCTGGGCCCGCCCCGCCCCCGGCCCGGCGAGAGGGCGGCCTCGCCAGCGCGCGCCGCGATTCGCCCCGCGGGCTCTGCGCAGGCCCTGACAAAAAGAGGCGCTCTTTCTAGGCTTTTCTAGGCCGCCGGCCGAGGTGAAAGAACTACCCTTTCGCCCCCTCCCGGAAGTGACGCGCCTTGACCCTTGACCGCCGGAGCGCCGCGCCTTCCGGAAAGTTCTGGAACGGAGCGCGGCCCCGGAACGAGCCTGCGCGCGCGGGCGGCCGGGGCCCGAGGCCGGCGGGGCGGGGCTGGCGCGGCGCATGCCGATTGCCGGGCGCGCGGCCGGAGGGCGGGAGCGGCCGCACGCGCGGAGCCGCGGGGCGGGCGCAGCGGCGGGGGAGGGGACACGGGCTCTTTGCCGAGCGCGCCCTGCACTCTGTCCCTCACTCGTCGCCGACGGCCTGCCTCGCCGCGCTCGCTGCCGACGCCCCGCAGGTACGCGGCCCCGCGCCGCCTGGCCCCGGGGCGGGAGGCCCCGAGCGAGCGGGGAGAGTGGCCGGCCGGCGCGCGGAGCCGGGACTGCCGCGGCCGGGCCGGCCAGGCCTCGGGGCCATGCGGCTCCCCATCACGTGCGGCGTGGACCGCGGGCCGGCGGGCGCGGCGCGGGAGGAGGGCGGGCGGCCTGCAGGCGGGGGCCCGGCCCGGCTCCTGCGCTCCCCGGGGCGGCCCGGCAGGGTGGTCGCTTTGCCCCCGGCAGCAGGGTACGCCGCCTGCGCTCTTGACCTTGCTCGGGGCGTCCTGATGAAGACACGTGGGGCCGCGCCGAGTGGGGTGGCCGAGCCCGGGGCGGCCTTCGGGCTGCGCGGATACTGTAGCCCCGGTGGATA
Source organism: Muscardinus avellanarius (assembly GCF_963383645.1). Lineage (NCBI taxonomy): Eukaryota > Metazoa > Chordata > Mammalia > Rodentia > Gliridae > Muscardinus > Muscardinus avellanarius. The sequence goes on from NC_137787.1 coordinate 40,828,775, forward strand.
CATGGAGAAACACTTTGCCGAGCCGCGTTGGCACCTCCGGGGGTCCTGGTGCTTACCTAGTCACTTAGATTTGCAACCTGCCTCCCTTCCGCCGCTGCCTTGGTTTTTCGTGTGCACTTTTGGATTGCGGCTGCTTTCAAGGCCATTTTGGCGGTGAAAGATTAACTTGCTTGGAGCGGCAGGGGTCGGTGGCCGTGGGAAGCAGAGTGCGCTCTGCTGGTGCAGTAGGTCAGCTGCGGGGCGGCCTCTGAGCCGACGGCTCGTGTTCTGAAGCTGCGGCGCGTTCTGTGGCCCTTTGGTACTGGTTGTGGCCTAGGTCAGGCTGACATGAAACATTGCGTGGTCAGTTACACGGGGAGACGTGTTTGTGCTGCGACGCCCGGCTAGTGCTAATTCTTTCGTCTCCTTTTCTCTCCTAGAAATGCTTCGATTACCCACAGTCCTTCGCCAGATAAGACCAGTGTCCAGGGCACTGGCTCCTCATCTCACTCGGGCGTATGCCAAAGATGTCAAGTTTGGTGCGGATGCCCGAGCCTTAATGCTTCAAGGTGTAGACCTTTTAGCCGATGCTGTAGCTGTTACAATGGGGCCAAAGGTATCGGTCTTATTTTGTATTTGCAGTATTATTAAGGAATAACGTTTGGCTAATGCAAATAGCCACAATGAACTATGGAACAGTACTAAGAACCCAATTTACTTAAAAGATGTAGAAGTCACGGGTTTTGTTTGGCGGTGGGGTCGTTTTTGCCTACATATTTTGGCCTCAGCCAGATTTTCTAAGCATTTTGTACAGCATGTGATGTAATCAGGTAGTAACTCAGCTCAAGGTAGATTTTTAAACGAGGTACATTTACTCTCGCTTGCCAGCTTGAATTAAATTTTGGATCCTTTCCCAGAGGTTAGCTTCGGGTGTAGAGGAGAAGAATCTAGCTTATGTCTGTGATACCTCAGGTGTGTGCTAGCAGATACTTATCTTTTGTGTTTTAGTAAAATATGCATGGCATAAAATTTATCTTTTTTGAGGGGACATTGATGGGGCTTGAGCCCTGGGCCCTTTGAATACTCTTCAAAGGTCCTGAGTTGCATAATTTTACTAAGTATTCACTGGTGGGACATTGCATTCCTTTGCATTTGAAAAATTATTCTTACAAACATTAAAAAATAACTTCCCAAGCCACGTGTGGGGCACAGGCTTGTAATCCCACCATTAGGGAGGCTGAGACAGGAGTATCTCAGTTCCCAAACAGCCTCAGCTACTTAGTGAGGCCATTTGCAACTCAATGAAACCGTTTCAAAAAAAGAATAAAAAATTGGGCTGGGCTGGAGGTGTAGTTAGGTTCCATCCCCAGTATGGCAAGAAAAAAAAAAAATTCCGTTCCTTCTCTCCTAAAGCAAGAAGTCTCATTTGATAGTGAAGGGTAGTTTTTTGTTTTGGTGGTACTGGGGTTCCTGGAAGCCCTTCTACCTCCGGACTACACTCCCAGACCTATTTATTTATTTGGAAACAGGGTCTCTTAAACCAGTGTGGCTGGCTTCGAACCTGTGCGATCCTCCTGTCTCTGATCCTCCTGTCTCCGCCTCCCAAGCACAGGGATTACAAGCGTGCGTCACCAGGCCCGGCTGAAGAGTAGTATTTTGAGGAAGCTTTTGAAAATGTTTCATCACTCTAGAAAGTGGCAGCTTGATTGAAATCCTAAAGCTGAAACCAGGAGTGGGTGGTGCACGCTTGTAATCCCAGCACTTGGGAGGCTGAGACAGGAGGATAGCACAGGTTCGAAGCCAGCCTTAGCTTCTTAGTGAGGCTCTCAGCAACTTAGTGAGACCCTGTTGCAAAATAAACTATAAAAATAGAGCTGGGCATGGTGGCAGTACGCTTGTAATCCCCGCACTTGGGAGGCTGAGACAGGAGAATCGCACAGGTTCGAAGCCAGCCTCAGATACTTAGGCTCTCAGCAACTTAGTGAGACCCTGTTTCCAAATAAAATATAAAATGTGTCTGGGAGTATAGCCCGAAGGTAGAAAGCCTCTGGGTTCCACCCCTAATACCACCCAAAAATAAAAATAAAAATAGGGCTGGGGGTAGGAAGGCCCGGAGGTAGAAAGTCCCTGGGTTCTACCCCCCAGTACCACAAAAAAAAAAAAAATTCTAAAGGTGCCAGTACTGTTTACCATGTTTAAAGTTTTATGTTGAGTGAACCTGGAAGAATACACCGTTCTTACCTTGCTGGTAAGTATATTAGTAAGTGGGTTTTAAAGCAGGTCTTTTACTTTCAAAGATAGCAGGCAGTATCTGAAACAAGTATGAAAGATAGGAAGAATGTCCTAGAATTTTGCATTTTGTCTTGTGTTTTTATTTATAAGATGACATCTTTTGTTCCTAGGATTTTCATTTCCCCTAATACTTCATTCAAAGTTAGGCTTCTGGCAGAGAAGCAGAGGTCATTTTGTCAGACCAACAATGTTGATGAACTTGTCCTTGAGGTTCATGTTGCAGGACTGATAAAAGTGACACAACTTCTTGAGGCACTCAAATAGTTAACCACATTTTTCTCCAATCTGAATACTTGTAGAGTGTTTTATCTTGCATTTTTCCCTCTTTGAAATTATAGGGAAGAACAGTAATTATTGAACAGAGTTGGGGAAGTCCCAAAGTAACAAAAGATGGTGTGACTGTTGCAAAGTCAATTGATTTGAAGGATAAATACAAAAATATTGGAGCTAGACTTGTTCAAGATGTTGCCAACAACACAAATGAAGAGGCTGGGGATGGAACCACCACTGCTACTGTACTGGCACGCTCAATTGCCAAAGAAGGCTTTGAGAAGATTAGCAAAGGTGCTAATCCAGTGGAAATCAGAAGAGGTAGGGCTGTTTTTGTTGCCACTATTGCTAAGAGTTTTTTTTTTCCTTATATCATTTAATGGAACTAAGAAGTGTTGAGTAGACCAACTGGAAATATTGAATTAGAAACAACTTATAAAAGATGAATCAAATAGATTCTTAAAATTAGATATAAATGTTTTTATTTTTGTGTGTGTGTGTGGTACTGGGGGTGGAACCAGAGGCTTTCTACCTCCGGGCTATACTCCCAGACCTATTTTTGGAAACAGGGTCTCACTAGATTACTGAGAGCCTCACTAAGTAGCTGAGGCTGGCTTCGAACCTGTGTGATCCTCCTGTCTCAGCCTCCCAAGTGCAGGGATTACAAGCGTGCACCACCACGCCCGGCTAATATAAATGTTTTGTTTTGGTCAATTTTTCATAGTGTCGTTGGAACTAATTTACTATATAAGTGTTAAATTACCGTTTTGGTGCATGTCATTTGATTCTTTGTAACTGGCACTGAAGCTGTATATAGACAATATTAAAGCATAAAATGTTTTTTATGAACCGGGAAAGGTGGGCCAATAATCACTGGGACAAGAGGATTGCAAGCTTGAGATCAGCCTCAGCAACTTAATAAAACCCTGTCTCAAAAAATCAAAAGGAGCCGGGTGTGGTGGTGCATGTTTGTAATCCCAGCGCTTGGGAGGCAGAGACAGGATCTCACAGGTTCAAAGCCAGCCTTAGTTACTTAGTGAGCCTCTCAGCAACTTAGTGAGACCCTGTTTCCAAATAAAGTATAAAAAATAGGTCTGGGAGTATAGCCTGAAGGTAGAAAAGCCCCTGGGTTCTACCCCCCAGTACCACAAATATCAAAAGGAGCCTGGCATGGTAGAGCATGCTTGTAATCCCATTTGGGAGGCCGAGCCTCAGCTACTACTTGGGCTCTTTGCAACTCAGATTCTGTTTCAAAATTAAAAAGGGGGCTGAGGGTATAGCTCGGAGTTAGAATGCTCCTGGGTTCCATAATTCCCCCAGTACCACAAAAAAAAAAGTCAAAAGGGCTTCGGATGTAATTCAGTGGTAGGAACACCCCTAGATTTGATCTCTTGGTGTCATGGTGGGTTATAAAAATTTGTTCTTGGGCTGGGGTTGTAGCTCAGTGTAAGAATGCTTGCTTAGTGTGAGGCTGAGGGTTCAGTATGCAGCATATAAATAGCTACTGAAAACATACGTAGGACACAAATAGGTATGAGTCTTAAAATGTGTATTCCACATGGAATCCATAAGAGACTTAATTATGACATTATGTTCTTGAACTAGGTGTGATGTTAGCTGTTGATGCTGTAATTACGGAACTTAAGAAACAGTCTAAACCTGTAACAACCCCTGAAGAAATTGCTCAGGTAAGATCTTTTTATTTAGGATAAAAGTTAGTACTTATTTTATTTCATGGTCACACTGATGTCAGAACAGTACAACCCAGTTACCAACATTGGCATTATTTTTTTCTTTACTGGTAAATGAAATAATTTATTGAACATACTTTGGGTTGTGTGTACATGCACCTAGTTGTACTCTGTACAGATGAGCTGGGCGTCATGGTGGCACACACTTTTGTGTGTGTGTGTGTGTGGGGGGGTACTGGGGTTCCTGGAAGTCCTTCTACTTCTGGGCTATACTCCCAGACCTATTTTATACTATTTTATTTATTTATTTATTTATTTATTTATTTATTTATTTATTTTGCAGGTCTGGGTGTGGAACCCAGGGGCATTCGACCTCTGAGCTACACCTCCTGCCCTATTTTTTATTCTTTATTTTGAAATCGGGTCTCACTGAGTTGCAGAGAGCATCACTAAGTAGCTGAGGTTGTCCACGAACCACGATCCTCCGGTCTCAGCCTCCCGAATGCTGGGATTACAAGCATGTGTTGTGCACGCTTTTAATCCCAGTACTTGGGGACTGAAAGGAGGATCATGCAGGTTCGTAGCCAACCTCAAGCTACTTAGGCTCTCAGCAACTTAGTGAGAGACCCTGTTTCCAAATTATAATAAAATAGGTCTGGGGGTATAACCCGGAGATAGAAGGCTCCTGCATTCCATCCCCAGTAACACACACACACACACAACACAGATGAAGCTGGGTGTGGTGGGGCATGCTTGTAATTCCAGCATTCGATGCTGAGACTGGAGGATGGCGGTTTGTGGACAGCCTCAGCTACTTAGCGAGGCCCTCCATGAGTGAGACCCTGTTTCAAAATAAAGAATAAAAAATAGGGCAGGGGGTGTAACTCAGAGGTTCCAGACCCACCCAAAAAAAAAACACAGATGGCTTTGAGATGTGAGGCAAGGACTCATGTTTTTTGGTTTTGTAGGGGCGTGTAGATAGAAGCCAGAGGCTTTCTACGTCATAGCTATACCCCCTAGCTCTATTTTTTATTATTTTATTTTTATTCTTTATTTTGAAATGGTCTCACCGAGTTGCAAAGGACCTCTCTAAGTAGTAACTGATTCTGTCCCACTGACCATGATCCTCCTGTGTCGACCTCCCAGATGCTGAGATTACAAACATGCATCACCACACCCAATTTAGGACTCTAGGTGTTGGTGGTGTTGGTGTTGTTGTTGTTGGGTTTTTTTGTGTGTGTGTGTGGTACTGGGGGTAGAACCCAAAGACTTTTCTACCTCCGGGCTATACTCCTATTTTATACTTTATTTTGAAACAGGGTCTCACTAATTTGCTGATAGCCTCAGTAGATGAGGCTGGCTACGAACCTGTGTGATCCTCCTGTCTCTTTCTCCCAAGCACAGGGATTAACAAGCGTGAGCCACCATGCCCAGCTAGGGCTCAAGTTTTTAAGACAGGGCTGAGTTGGATGCAGTGTTTCATGTGTGTAATCCCAGTCTTTGGAAGGCTGAAACATGAGGATCACAGGCTTTAGCCAGCTTCCGCAACTTAGTGAGGCCATGTTTGAAAATAAAGAATAAAATAGGCCTGGGGTCCTCTCACATGCGAGGCAAGGTATTTTTTAAAAAATGTAGCTGGCTTAGAATCCCAGTACTTTGGGAGGCTGAGACAGGAGGATCACAGATATGTGCTTAATCTCAGCAACCTAAGGCTGTCCACAATTTAGTGAGAGCCTGTTTCAAAATAAAAAGAAAATAGAGCCAGGCATGGTGACACATGCTCATAATTCCAGTACTTGGGAGCCTGAGGCAGGAGGCTCACAGATTTATGGCTAACCTCAGCTACTTAGTGGGGCCCTCCTCAACTTAGTGAACCTGTTTCAAAATAAAGAGTAAAAAATAGGGCTGGGGTATAGATCAGAGTTAGAATGCCCCTGGGTTCAGTCCCCATTACCACACACAAAAAGAACAAAATAAAAATAAAACAGGACTGTGGGTGTTAAACCCAGAGGTAGGATGTCCTTGAGTTCAATCCCCAGTAACTCAGACACACATGTACACGCACAGATACACACAGTGAGAAAGCTGCTCGGACTCTCCAACCATAACCCCTTACCCTTATTCATTGCTGCCTTATATATTTATATTTATTTATTTTTGCTTGATGTACTGAGGATGGAACCCTGGCACATTCTACCTCCAAGCTATATCCCAGTCCTATTAACATTTATGAATGTTCTGGGGGTTTTCAGAACACAGGTTAAACCTCGAGGTTATTTTATGCTACCAAAAGGGTTTGGTGTCCTCCTATAAGGAAGCTATTGTTTTAACTGTACAAGGCAGAGTGAAGCTGCCTCCAGGAGTCATACAAACTTGAAAATAAAGCCAAGTTCCCCTCTTCTACCTCCCAAAACAAGATTCCCACTACCCCATTACAGAAGGGCCTCTATTTACCAGAGCCAGCAGAAAAGCTAGCTGTGTTAATGCAGAGAAGACTCTGAAAGTTAGAGGAAGCTGGGTGAGTAGTTCTGTGGCTGGGTGCTGAGTTAGCCTGTGTGGAGCCCTGGGTTTGCTGATCCCCTAGCACTGCCAAAGGAAGAGCTGGCATTCAATTGAGAGCTGTTTTCAAGGAGAGTAGTCTTTAGTTTTGAAACAAGGTCTCACTAAGTAGCTGAGGCTATCCACAAGCCTGTGTGCGATCCTCCTGTTTCAGCCTCCCAATGTTGTCTTCTGTTAAACTGTGCCTACTTTCCCTAAATACGCCTGTTAATATTCCCCTTAAAAACAAAAAGAAGCAGCAGCAGGCGGGTGTGGTGGTGCATGCTTGTAATCCCAGCTTTAGGGAGGTTGAGACTGGAGGATCGTGGTTTGTGGACAGCCTCAGCTATTGAGGACCTCTGCATCTTAGTGAGACCCTGTTTCAAAGTAGTTAAAAATAGGGGAGAGGGTGTGGCTCGGAGGTTGAATGCCCCTGGATTCCATCCCCAGAGCCAAACACACACACACATACACAGATTATAAACCGGGTGTGGTGGTGCATGCTTGTAATCCCAGCATTTGGGATGCTTAGACTTGGAGTATTGTGGTTCGAGGACAGGCTCAGCTACTTAGGCCCTTTGCTACGCAGGCCCTGTTTCCAAATAAAGAATAAAAAATAGGGCTGGGAGTATAGCTTGGAGGTAGAATGACCTGGGTTCCAGGCCCAGTACTGCAAAAATATAAAGATTATACTGTAAGTCCTCTATCCCTTCTGAGTGGAAGTGTCTGTTTAGAAGGTACTACTAGGACAGTCAGGTGTGGTGATGCAAGGTGCTGCAGCAGACAGGAGGTTCACAGCCAGCCTTATCTACTTAGGCCCACCGCAACTTAGTGAGAGTCCATTTCAAAATAAAAAAGACTAAAAAATGAGGAGGGAAGGTGTGGCTTGGAGGTAGAGCATCCCTGAGTTCAATCCCCATCACCACACAAAAAAAGCTACTAGGGCGCCAGGCGTGGTGGTGCACGCTTGTAATCCCCGCGCTTGGGAGGCGGAGACAGGAGGATTGCGCAGGTTCGAAGCCAGCTGTGCTGGTGTAAGAGGCCCTGTTTCAAAAATATAAAATAGGTCTGGGAGTATAGCCTGGAGGTAGAAGGGATTCCAGGAACCCCAGTACCACCAAAAAAAAAAAAAAAAAGCTTCTAGGGCTGGGTGAGGTGGCAATGCTTGTAATCCCCTTGCTTGGGAGGCAGAGACAGGAGGATCACGCTGGTTCAAAGCCAGCCTCGTTGGTTTAAGAGACCCTGTTTCCAAATAAAAATATAAAATGGGTCTGGGAATGTAGCCTAGAGGTAGAAGGGTTTCCTGGAACCCCAGTACCACCCCACCCCCCAAAAAAAAGCTACTAGGAAAGGGGGAGGGAATTGATGGAGGGCACTAGCCATACCATATAATTTTGAAGAGTAATGGTTGTTCCAGGTTGCTACAATTTCTGCAAATGGAGACAAAGAAATTGGCAACATCATTTCTGATGCAATGAAGAAGGTTGGAAGAAAGGGTGTCATCACAGTAAAGGTAAGTGTGCTTGGTTTTATAATTGTAGCATATGGGAGGCTGAGACGAGAGGATCTTGGTTCACAGCAACTCATACCCTGTTTCAAAATAAAGATAAAAAGTAGGGCTGGGGGTGTGGCTCGGAGGTAGAATGCCCCTTGGTCTTGGTTCAATCCCCAGTAATGCAAAAAAAGGAAAAAAAGTATGTGTTTTTAACTAGAATATTGTTTCATTCCTTTGTAATTTTCATATCTACACTTCTTATCAGTATGTGTTTTGTGTGAATTAATAGCCTTGCTTTTATTTTTATTTATTTATTTTTTTTTTGGTGGTACTGGGGTTGGAAGCCCTTCTACCTCCGGGCTACACTCCCAGACCTATTTTATATTTTTGAAACAGGGTCTCTTACGCCAGCGCGGCTGGCTTCGAACCTGCGCGATCCTCCTGTCTCCACCTCCCAAGCGCGGGGATTACAAGCGTGCGCCACCACGCCCGGCATAGCCTTGCTTTTTTAAAAATGGATCCATCCTAACTTAAGTGATAATGTCTCTAAGATTTTTTTTTTCTTTTGTGGTCCTGGGGATGGGACCCAGGGATCTCTACCTCTGGTCTGTACCCTTGACCCATTTATATTTTATTTTGAAACAGGGTCTCACTAAGTTGCTGAAAGCCTCCCAAGCGCAGGGTCAGGTGTGTGCACGCCACCACGCCCGGCTCTAAGAATGATTTGAATAGATGTTTTTGAAAATTTTTGCAGAATTGGCATTGAATACTCTGGAACATTTGTAAACTCCTTCCTAAATCCCTTATGACCAACAGAATCCATTTTTATTAATCCAGGCTATAATTCCAGATTATACATTTATTCAGTCAAATCTATTGCCTAATTCTTTGTCTTTTCATAGGATGGGAAAACATTGAATGATGAATTAGAAATAATTGAAGGCATGAAGTTTGATCGAGGCTATATTTCACCATACTTTATTAATACATCAAAAGGTAAGAGCAACTAGGTGTGGTGGTACATGCTTGTAATCCCAGTACTTCAGAGGCAGAAACAGAATCTCGGGTTCATGGCAAGCCTCCACAACTTGTTTGGAATATTGCTCAGAGGTAGAATGCCCCCTGTTCCATCCCCAATTCTTTCTTTTTCTCTCTCTCTCTCTCTCTCTCTCTCTCTCTCTCTCTCTCTCTCTCTCACACACACACACACACACACACACACACACACACACACACACACACAAAATGTAAAAGCAAATCAATAATGGACGTTTCTTAAATATACTAGTGTATATGTTGAATTACAGGTATTAGTTGGTGGCATACCTTTTAAAATACTTTGTAAGCCGGGTTGGTGGTACATACTTTTCCAGCATTGGGAGACTGAAACAGGAGGATCACAGTTCCCAGGCAGCCTCAGCTACTTAGTGAGGCCCTTTGCAACTCAGTGAGATCCTGTTTCAAAATAAAGAATTAAAAAATAGGGCTAGGGGTGTAGCTCGGACGTAGAATACCCTTGGGGTTCCATCCCCAGTACTGGGGGGAAAAAAGATAAAATAATTTTGTAGCTGGGCATGATCATGGTGCATGCTTGTAATCCCAGTATTTAGAAGGTTAACACAGGAGGATCACAGGTTCAAGACCAGCCTTGGCAACGTAATGAGACTCTGAATATAAAACCTGGCTGAGAGGCAGGTGTGGTGGCACAGGCTTGTAATCCCCATGCTTGGGAGGCGGAAACAGAAGGATCGCACTAGTTCAAAGCCAGCCACGCTGGGTTGAGACTCTGTTTCCAATTAAAAGAAATATTTTTAAAAATTGGTCTGGGAGTCTAGCCCGGAGGTAGAAGAGTTTCCTGGAACCCCAGTACCACCAAGAATAAAGATTTGTGATGTTCTAAAAGCTAATGTAAGTAGTAAAGAAGAAAAAACGTACGTGTACTCATCCCTTTTAAGTTGTATTGAAACTTCGGTTTTGTTTTTCATTGAAATAAACCACAATCATAAGCCGGGCATGGTAGCGCATACTTGGGAGGTTGAGACAGGAAGATTGTGCAGGTTCAAAGCCAGCCTTAGGTACTTAGGCTCTCTGCAACTTAGTGAGACCCTGCTTCCAAGTAAAATAGTAAATAGGTCTGGGAGTGTAGCCCAGAGATTGAAAGCCCCTGGGTTCCACCCCCAACAACAACAAAAAAGTGTAGTTATTTTCTCAGTATTAATGTTTGGTTTGAAATTCATTGTTTTTGCAGGTCAGAAATGTGAGTTCCAGGATGCCTATGTTCTACTGAGTGAAAAGAAGATTTCTAGTGTCCAGTCCATTGTGCCTGCTCTTGAAATTGCCAATGCTCACCGTAAACCCTTGGTCATAATTGCTGAAGATGTTGATGGAGAAGCTCTGAGTACACTTGTTTTGAATAGGTGTGTTTTATGGTTTCCATTTCTAGGTGAAAGAATTAAGATAGCCTATTTGAGTGTGTAGAAACCATTTTTGTGTTTGAAACTACGTGACAAATTTGTTTCTTAAGTTTGGGTTTGAGAGTATAGATTAGTCAGTGGTAGAATTCGTGCTTAGCGTGCATGATAGGTTTGATCCCAGCACCACAAAATGGTCTTTTTTCCCTCCAATACTGTGGGTGGAACCCAGGGGCATTCTACCTCTGAGCTATACCCCCTAGCCTGATTTTGTAGTCTGATCCTCTGGTCTCAGCCTCCCAAGTGCTGAGATTAAAAGCAAGCCCTGCCACACCTTGTCCCCCCCCCACCCCCCCAGTACTGGGAATTGAACCCAGGTGGCTCTACCTCTGAGCTATATCCCTAGTCCTATTTTCTATCCTTTATTTTGAAACAATGTAGCTAGGTTGAAGTGAGTCTCACTACTTGCAGAGGCTGTCCTTAAGCCTGTGATCCTCCTGTCTCAGCCTCACAAATACTGGGTTTTAAAGTGTGTGCAATGTGTGGCAGGAAGGTTTTATCTATTTATTCGTTGAAATTTTATATTTCTTGCTGGTCTGGGGGTGGAACCTAGGGGCATTTGACCTCTGAGCTCTACCCCTTGCCCTATTTTTTTTTTGTTCTTTGTAACAGGGTCTCACTAAGTAGCTGAGGCTGACTATGAACCTGTGGTCTTCCTGTCTCAGCCTCCCTAGTGCTGGGATTATAAGCATGTACCCACCATGCCCGGCTTAAAAGTATATTTTTTAATCTTAGAATTTAGGTATATCAGAAGCAAGAGGCTTTTTTAAAAATTCTTTTATAATGAAAATGTACAAACAAATTAGCAAGTATGTTTTTTAGGTAACATACCTTGACCTGACCCCAAAATTCTAAATGAGCTTTCTTTTTTGCGGTGCTGGGGATGGAACCCCAGAGGCATTTGACCTCCAAGCAACACCCCCTGTCCTATTTTTTATTCTTTATTTTGAAACAGGGTTTCGCTAAGTATCTGAGGCTGTCCGCAAACAGCGATCCTTCGGTCTCAGCCTCCCAAATGCTGGGATTACAAGCATGCGCCACCATGCCTGGCTAAATAAGCTTTCTTAATTTGCAGTGTTTTTCTTAGATTGTGAGATCTGAAACCTGTAGATCTTACATTTGAGTCATTTAGTTATTTTGTTTGTATTGGGGATTGAAGCTGGAGCCCTTAAACTTCCAAATGCACCCCCAGCCCGTTTTATTTTTATTTTGGAATAAAGTCTCATTAAGTTGCCATATGTCTACTAAATTATTGAGGCTGCTTTCAAACCTGCCATTCTCCTATGTTAGCTTCCCAAGTACTGGGATTACAGGCAAGAGTCACTATGCTTGGCTTTTTATTTGCCTCAATAAAACAGAACATCGCCGTCTTATAGTTTGAAATTCTTTCTGTTTTATAGTCTATCCCCAGCTGTGCATTTCTTTGTATATATAACATTTTTTATTTTGAAACAGTCTTGCTAGGTTGATGATGGTGTCGCTAGCTTCTGAGGCTGTCCTTGAACCTGTGATCCCCCTTTTCTTGGCCTTCCATGTACTGGGATTATACAAGCATGTGCTACCATGACTGGCTATTTCTCTTTATTTATTTTTGTGGGTCTGAGGATGGAACCTAGAGGCATTCGACTTCTGATCTATACCTCCAGCCCTATTTTTTATTCTTTATTTTGGAATAGGATTTTACTAAGTTGCAGAGGGCCTCACTAAGTAGCTGTGAGGCTGGCTATGAGCCTGGCTATGAGCCTGGGATCCTCTTGTCTTAGCCTCTCAAGTACTGTGTGTGCTACTGTGTCTGGCTTGTCTGTAATATGTAAGTTACTGTGGTGTGGGTTTTATTCCTGGGCCCAGCTGTTCAACTGAAATACAAAGCCAGCAGTAATAAGGTAAGGAGCTATGATAGTAGCACAAACATAAAATCCCGGTACTTGAGAGGATGAGACAGGAAGATCTCTGGTTCAAAACCAGTCTCAGCAACATAGCAAGGATTTCAGCAATTTAATGAGGTCCTGTTCCAATCTACAAAAGAAAATAGGGAAGGAAAAGAATTAGAGGAATATTGTGGCACATGCCTGTAATCCGAGTACTTTGGAAGGTGGGACAGGAGTGTTGAAGGTTCCAAGCCAGCCTGAGCAACTTAGCAAGACCATGTTTGTTTAACCAAAAGTTATTATGAAGGAATGATGACAGGAGTCCTAAGTAATTTTATCAGTACCAGAACTTGAGGGGAAACTAAGTTGGGTGTCTTAATTCAGTTTAAAATCTTTAATATCATCTGTTCTTAACAGGCTAAAAGTTGGTCTTCAGGTTGTGGCAGTCAAAGCTCCAGGTTTTGGTGACAATAGGAAGAACCAGCTTAAAGACATGGCTATTGCTACTGGTGGTGCAGTAAGTAAAATAAATGTGGTATTGATTTACTGAATATTATACATCCAGATCTAAAATGTGTAGGTAAATGTACAGTTTACATAAACAAATAGCAACTATCATCTCTATTGGCTTTTTTTTTTTTTTTTTTTTTTTTCCTTGCATGTCTGAGAATGGAACTCTGGGACATTCCACCTCCGAGCTACACCCCCTGCCCTGTTTTTTAATTATTTATTTTGAAGCAGGATCTCACTAAGTTGCAGAGTTGGAACATGAACTGCACTCCTTCAGTCTCAGCCTCCTAAATTACAAGCATGCACCACCATGCCTGGCCTAGATATTTTAAAAGTTAACATCATTAGTCTGGCCAAAGTATTGGCTTATTAATATAATCTGTTTTTAGTTTGAAAAGAATAATGTAGAAAGGATATAGGACCTAAGGAGTGTAGGCCTGTGGTCTACTCCTGGCTCTACCAATAACCTGACTATACCTATTTCTTTCTCAAATAAGACTAATGATAATTAATAGCTGTGATTGAAACTTCAGGTTTTGTTCTGGACTAATGGCTTTGAAATGTCTTTTTTAAAAAAATATATAGTATTTTAATATAGTTCTCTTGCCAAAACATCTACATTATATATTAACTTTGTATAACGAAAGGCACTGTACCCTTTAATGGATTTACTTTGAAATGTTTTTTTGTTGTTATTGTTAGGTATTTGGAGAAGAGGGTTTGACTCTAAATATTGAAGATGTTCAGCCTCATGACTTAGGTAAAGTTGGAGAGGTCATTGTCACCAAAGATGATGCCATGCTTTTGAAAGGAAAAGGTGACAAAGCTCTAATTGAAAAACGAATTCAGGAAATCACTGAGCAGTTAGAAATCACAACTAGTGAATATGAAAAGGAAAAACTGAATGAAAGGCTGGCAAAACTCTCAGATGGAGTGGCTGTGCTGAAGGTAAGATTCATTGTGGATAAATTTCTTAGATTCAGAACCTATGAATAACTTTGCTTCTGTGCTATTTTCCAGTAGTAGGTAAACAAAGACTTGAACTAATATTGTGGAATTTTTAGTAGAGTTTTCAAAAAATTCCCATTTTTCTTTGTTTGCAGTGCTAGGAATTGAGCCCAGGGATTTGTGCATCCTAGGCGAGCACTAAGCTATATCCCCATCCCTTTTTAAATTTTGAGATAGGGTTATCTAGGCTGTTCTTGAACTTAAGATCCTCCTGCCTCAGCCTGCCAAGTAGATGGGATTAGAGGTGCATGGCATGATACCTGGCACTAAGTGGTTTGATTTAAAAAAAATTGGCAGTCTACATGTTGAATAGTGAAGGCTTTACTGATTAAAATTCATTTAAATTTTTAGGTTGGTGGCACAAGTGATGTTGAAGTGAATGAAAAGAAAGACAGAGTTACAGATGCCCTCAATGCTACAAGAGCAGCAGTTGAAGAAGGCATAGTTCTTGGTGGGGGCTGTGCTCTGCTTCGTTGCATTCCAGCCTTGGACTCATTGACTCCAGCTAATGAAGATCAAAAAATTGGTAAAAAAAAAAAAAAAAAAAAAAAAAAAGCCTTTCAAATGAGTTTGGCCTGAGCCGGGTGTGGTGGCGTACACTTGTAATCCCAGCATTTGGGAAGCTGAGACCAGGGGTTTGCAGTTCACAGACAGCCTCAGCTACTTAGTGAGGCCCACTGCAACTCAGTGAGACCTGGTTTCAAAATAAAAAATAGGGCTTGGTGGTCAAATGCCCCTGGGCTTCATCCCCAGACCTGCAAAAAAAAAAAATGAGTTTGGCCTGATCTTAATCTCTGTTATTCTAACGGTACTAATAATGTCTCAATGAAACAAATCAATTTCCCAAATAACAAAAGTAGAATAGCAGAGGTGCCAGATGGAGCCAGTAATCTCACATTTTTCAGGGGGAATGAATTTACTTGTGGAGGCTATATTGTCCTCTGTCAGTACTTTCACAAATTAGAATTGTGTTATGTTTACTACAAACTAAATTTCTTAATATTTGTTTACATTGTAGGTATAGACATTATTAGAAGAACACTCAAAATTCCTGCAATGACCATTGCTAAGAATGCAGGTGTTGAAGGATCTTTGATAGTTGAGAAAATTCTGCAGAGTTCTCCAGAAATTGGTTATGATGCTATGCTTGGAGATTTTGTGAATATGGTAGAAAAAGGAATCATAGATCCCACAAAGGTAAATGATCGAACATTTTCTAAAAATTCTTTTAATGACTCACTTATAGAAGACAGAATTTTCATTAAATCTTAATTTTAAAAATTAACATTTCATTAAATTTTTTCTAGGTTGTACGAACAGCTTTATTGGATGCTGCTGGGGTGGCTTCTCTGTTAACTACAGCAGAAGTCGTAGTCACAGAAATTCCTAAAGAAGAGAAGGACCCTGGAATGGGCGCAATGGGTGGAATGGGAGGTGGTATGGGAGGTGGCATGTTCTAATTCTTAGAATAGTGCTTTGCCATTAATAATGAACTGTGACAGGAAACTCAAAAGAAGGATTCCTCACCAATAACTTCAGAGAAGTCAGTTGGAGAAAATGACTGAAGAAAAGGCTGGTTGATGTTTAAGAAAATCACTATAACCATCAGTTACTGGTTTCAGTTGACAATATGTAATGGTTTACTGCTGTCATTGTCCATGCCTACAGATAATTTATTTTGTATTTTTGAATAAAAGACATTTGTACATTCCTGATACTGGGTACAAAAGCCATGTACCAATGTACTGCTTTCAACTTAAATCACTGAGGCATTTCTACTACTATTCTGCTAAAATCAGGATTTTAGTGCTTGCCATCACCAGATGTGAGAGGAACAGAAGCAGCCTTTCTGTGGAGAGGAAAAATAATTGTGTACAAAGTAGAGAAATATCCAATTATGTGACAACCTTTGTGTAATAAAAATTTGTTTAAACCTGATAGTGTGTTTTCTTTTCCATGTTCTAGAAAATGAGCAGTGAAAGTCAGTTAAGGAGAAACTGAACTGGCATGTGTGTTGTCTGTGTTACCGGGCATTGAACCCAGAGGCATTCTACCTTCAAGCTATACCCACACCCCCAGTCTGATAATATGTCTCATTTGGGTTGATAAACATCTTACTACCTGTGGAGGCTGTCTTCCTATCTCAGTCTCCAAAGTATGGATTATAGGTTTGCCCCACCCATGTCCATATGAGTTTTTTTGGGTTTTTCTGTATGTAGTACTGGGGATGGAACCCAGGGACAGTCTACCTCTGAGCTACACCCCCAGCCCTATTTTTAATTAATTTTGAAACAGGGTCTGACTGAGTTGCAAAAGGCCTCAGTAGCTGAGGCTGTCCACAAACCATGATTTTCTTGTCTTAGCCTCCCAGGCGCTGGAAATACAAGCATGTGTCACCATATCTGGCTTGAAATTTTTCAAAATTAGGCCACTACCTGATCAAATCCTGTGGGGAAAATGTGTTGAGGAAGGAGGGGGGGGGAAGGTAACCATTTTAAGAAGCCTGTTACTTTGCTTACTCTTGAGCATGACAGCCCATGGGTTCTTGCTGGGTGCTTACAAGTTCAACTATGGGGGGAAAGAATCTGACAGACTCAACCCATTGCCTTCACTTTGTGCGTGCTGGTGGTCAAATCCAGAATTTGGGCATGCTTAACAGGGCTTTGCCACTGGTTGAGCAACAACCCCAGGTTTGTTACCTTTTTCTTTGGAAACAGGTTGTACTAGGGATTAAACCTTGATTCCGGGGGCATTCTACCTCTAAACTACACCCCCAGCCATTGTGTTGTGAAACAGGACCTTGCTAAAAAGTGCCCTCTGAACTTAGTGACACCCTGCTTCAAATTAAAACATAACCGCCGGGTTCAATCCCCCGTACTGCAGAAGAAAAAGTGGAGATGTACACCTCAGCTATACCCACCACCGTTTTTTTTTTTAATGGCCTTATTAAGTTAGGCTAAGAAGCTGAGGCTGGCCATGATTCTCTAATTCTGTCTCAGCTTCCCAGTACAGGGATTACAGCAAACACCACTGCACCCAGTCTTTTTTCCCCCCCTGAAATCTAGAGTGCTGAAAGTCTCCCTCTCCCTAAATTTCTGAGGCTGGTTTCAAACCTGGGATCCACCTGTCCCATTCTACCATGGATTGGGATTACAGGCATGTGCACCATGTGCAGCTAAAACTTTAAGAAGTACCTAAGTAAAACCAGACTTCTTGTGTTCTGGGCAGATACCTCATCTTGAAGTGGGAGAAAATTACTGCTTTACAACAAAGTGTCTTGTCAGTAGACTGGTATTAGCCCATCATCACTGTAGTGGTGGTGCCAGAGGAAGCAGGTATTCAAAACATGTTTATTGAACAAGTTCATATACAGACATTTTGTAGATACTTGTTGATCTGAAGAAATGATAGCACTGATTGGAGTTTAATGCCAGGAGCTGGTGTTTATGGAATGAAAGGAAGGAGATAAATTGACTACCTTTTCCCAGATGTCACTTTTTTTTTTTTTTTGGTAGCTCTTTTCAGGGACCTTAGTGACTTCAATGTCTTTAAGGCTCATAACATGGCATTACTATTGCCAGCCTTTCTAAATTTCTGCAGAAACATTCAGGTAAGCAGATTTACTGGCTGGCTTGTCAATTTTTATATTTTTGCAGGTCTGGGGATGGAATCCAGAGGCATTTGACCTCCGAGCTATATTATATCCTGCCCAATTTCTTTTTTATTCTTTATTTTGAAACAGTCTCACTGAGTTGTGGAGGGCCTCACTTAAGTAGCTGACGCTAAGCCGGGCGTGGTGGCGCACGCTTGTAATCCCAGCATTCGGGAGGCTGAGACCTGGAGGATCGCGGTTCGCGGACAGCCTCAGCTACTTAGTGAGGCCCTCTGCAACTCAGTGAGACCCGGTTTCAAAATAAAGAATAAAAAATAGGGCAGGGGGTGTAGCCCGGAGGTCAAATGCCCCTGGGTTCCATCCCCAGACCTGCAAAAAAAAAAAAAAAAAAAAAAAAAATAGCTGACGCTGTCTGCGAAATGCAATCCTCTGGTCTCAGCTTCCCAAATGCTGGGATTGTAAGTGTGCACCACCATGCCCAGCTCTTCTTCACTCTTTCTTAGGAAAGTTTTTTTGTTTTGTTTGCAGTACCTGGGGTAAAACCTAGGGACACTACCACTAAGCTATCTCCTAGCCCATTTTATTTTTTGGTGGAACTGAAGATTAAACCCAAGAGCAGATGTTCTACCTCCGAGATACATCTGTAGCCCTCCTTTTATTTTTTCCAATTTGAAACAGGGTTAGTATTTGCTATCCTCCTGTTTCAGCCTCCCAACTACTGGGATTAAAGCATGACCATTTTATTTTGAGACACAGTCTGACTACATTCCCCAGACCAGCACTGAAGTTGTGGGCCTTGTCTCAGCTTCCCCAGTCATGGTATTACAGGCATGTGCCACTGTACTCAGCTTTATAGAAGTGTGTGTGTGTGTGTGTGTGTGTGTGTGAATGGTACTTGGGGTATTACTGAGGATTGAATACAGATACAGAGGTAGTCTACCTGAGCTGTATCCCTAATTTTTTTGTGTGTGTGCTACTTGGGATGAAACCCAGGGACATTTTACTTAATGAGCTTACACTTACCCTACATTACTCTTTTATTTTCAAATAGGGTCTCACTAAGTTACTTAAGCTCTAAGTTGCTGAGTCTCGTTAAAAACCTGCAATCCTCTTGTCTCAGCCTCCCAAGTATTGTGATTACACACATGCACGACCATACCAAGCTCTGAACGTGTTCTTAAGCCATGAAATGCTATAACACTTTACTTTCTATTTAATACTGAAACAATATTGGAAGATTTCAATAACCAAAGTAACTGTACAAAAAATAAACAAATTAACTTTATTAAATTACTACAGTTTGTACGTTGATTTATTTAAAAAAATATCAGTTTGGAATATATTACTGAAAGTGAGTACATACAATAAATAGAAAATAGGGATGCATAGTGCTAGAGACATTATCAACCAACTCACTTCATCTGTTGCCTACTGTGGTATACAAATTTGACACACGATTAGCACTGCTGAAAAAGCAGCCAGAGTACCTGGAGGAAGGCTGCAAACTACTAGAAAAGTAGCTTAAAGCTCTGGGAAAAACTCAAAAACCCCTCACTGTTCATCTGGGAGCTAACTTCACAATAGCACTGAATTTTCTACTACTTCCCACAACAATTTAAAAATAACTGAAGTGCCAGGGAACCTTCATTAACAATATTTTTAAATCAGTTTTTACCTTAAATGTATGATTACTCAAATATCCTAAACCATGTGGCAGGCCCTAAAACACTAAGTTTATAAATACCATCAATTTAATAACTTAAATACAATATGGTTAACATACAGCAGGAGTAGCTCAACTAACCTTTCTGAGGTAAGGTGGTAATTAAAATGTTTAAATTTACAACTTCAATTTCTGCTCAATGTCAGTATTCTAGTAATAGTGACAGCATCCCATTATTATAAATGCAGAACCTGCTAATGTACATGTTACTTTGAATTATACTTGATTGAAGAAATAATTCTATGTACAAGTAGGTCCATATACTATGTGCAAATTTTCAATGGAACAGGTTTATAATGAAAGCTGGGTTTAATAAATGCCTTCTGACTTCTGAAAAAAAAATCATGAAAGCACTTCCTAAGAGTGAAAAAGTTAAAAGGTGACACCAGTTCTTTTTTTCCTTTTATGTGTGATGAACTTCATGAAGCATTAATTCCCGAGGTATATTTGTTTCTGGACCATACAGTTTATGAGCTCTTCTTTCAAAGGCAGCTACCATCTGTTTCACCACTTCATCAAAAAACAATGTAGCAAGCTGAGAGTGTAGAAGTGAGCGGAATTCAAAAGAAATCTGTAAGAAAATGTTTAAAATTATTTTAGAAAAAATTTTTCTTTTGGGTTGTACTGGGGATGGAACCCAGGGACATTCTACCTCCGAGCTCTACCCACCCCCAGCCCTATTTTTTTATTCTTTTTTTCCCCCCTCAAGATTATACTTTTATTTGTGGTCCTGGGGATTTGATTCAGGGGTACTCTCAAGGAGCTACACCCTTAGCCCTTTCTATTTTTTTTTTTTTTTTATTTTCAGACTGGGTCTCAAGTTACCCAAGTAGTCCTGGAATGTGTAATGTTCCTGCCTCAGATTCCCGAATAGCTGGGACTATAGGCATGCACCATGGCGCCCTGCTCAAGATTGTGTGGAAAAGTTGCATGAGAGACATTCTAAATAATTATTTCATAACTATAACTTAGAAACATTATCCCTGTGTTATAATCCCTAGAATTTAGAGACTATAATGCCTCTAGAATTTAGAGAAAATACAATCCCTGTTACTCTTTATTTTTTTATTTATTTTTTTGGTGGTACTGGGGGTGGAACCCAGGGGCTTTTCTACCTCTGGTATACTCCCAGACCTATTTTATATTTTATTTGGAAACAGGGTCTCACTAAATTGCTGAGAGCCTCACTAAATAGCTGAGGCTGGCTCTGAACCTGTGTGATCCTCCTGTCTCAGCCTCCCAAGTGCAGGGATTACAAACATGCACCACAACACCCGTCTCCTGTTACTCTTTATTTTGAAACAAGGTCTCACTATGTTGCAAAGGGCCTCACTAAGTAACTGAGGCTGGCCACAAACCTGTGATACTCCTGTTTCTGCCTCTCAAATATTACTATTACAAGGGTGCCACCACTTTTAGAAAGGTAATCTGTGTGTGTGTTTGGCATATGAGGGATTAACCCAAGGGCATTCCATCTCCAAGCTACATCCCCAGCCCTTTTTTTATTTTTTTGTTTTGAAACAGGATCTCACTAGGCTGTCCCTGAAACTATAATTCTATTTCAGCTTCCCAAGTACTGGGATTATAAGCATGTACCACCATGCCCAGAAATCTTTTTTTTTTTTTTTTTTTGGGGGGGGCAGTACTGGGGAATGGAACCCAGGGGCATTCTTACCTCCAAGCTACCCCTCAGCCCTATTTTTTATTCTTTATTTTGAAATAGGGTCTCACTGAGTTGCAAGGGCCTGAGTAGCTGAGGCTGTCTGCAAACTGCGATCCTCCTGTCTCAGCCACCCAAATGGTAGGATTACAAATGTGCGCCAAGATTCCTAGCCTGCAATCCTTTATTATTATTAATTTCACTTAAGAGTGTTCACACTGTAATCTAGGTATCTAAGGTAGAGCTGTGTGGATGTATCTAGATGATATAGGAAATCTTTACTGCAGTAAGCACAACTGCCAGCACAATAAGCTTAAACAAATAAGGCCAATATATCTCAAGACAAAAAGCCTTAATAATTTGGAGAGGACTGTAAAAAGCTTTAATGAATACCCCATGCATCACTCTGGTGCTCTTGTGTCCCTTTAGATCCATTCTGTCCTATAAAAGGAGTAAGATGGGGAAGTAATTATTCTCACAGGTATCACTCCCATGAGACAGTAGCAGGAAGATGAGGTGCTACGTTTTTTTTTCTTTTTGTGGGTCTGGAGATAGAACCCAGGGGCATTCGACCTCCAAGCTACACCCCCTGTCCTATTTTTTATTCTTTATTTTGAAACCGGGTCTCACTGAGTTGCAGAGGGCCTCACTAAGTAACTGAGGCTGTCTGCGAACCGCGATCCTCCAGTCTCAGCCTCCCGAATGCTGGGATTACAAGTGTGCGCCACCACGCCGGCTCTCTCTTTTTTTCCCCTGCCATACTGAAGATGGAACCCAGGGCCATTCTACCTACAAGCTACACCCCCAGCCCTATTTTTTACTCTTTATTTTGAAACAGGGTCTGAGTTGCTAAGGCCCTAAGTAGCTGAGGCTATCTGCAAACAGCGATCCACCTCTCTCAACCTCTCAAATGCTGGAATTACAAGGGTGCGCCACCACACCCAGCTTTATTTATTGACTTATTTTTGGTGATAATGGGGATTGAAACAGGGGCATTCTATACCCCTATCTTATTATTTTGAAACAGGGTCTCACCATAAGACCTTGTCTAAAATTGTGTGTGTGTGTGTGGTACTAGGAGTGGAACCCTGGGGCATTCTACCTCTGAGCTAGAACCTCAGTCCTATTATAATTATTTTTTTAATTCTTTATTTTGAAACAGGGTCTCACTGAGTTGCAAGGAACCTAAGTAACTGAGGCTGTCCGCGAACCCAGGTCCTCCTGCCTCAGCCTCCCAAATGCTGGGATAAGTGTGCGCCACCACTCCTGGCTGACTTTGTCTCTTAAGGAGCTGTAGAGAGGTTGCTGAGGACCTCGCTAAATTTTGAAGAATGGCAGTGAGCCTGTGATCCTCCTGCCTTAGCCTCCCAATACTGAGTTTACAAGCATATGCCACCATACCCAGCTTAAATTTTTGTTCTGAAACAGGATCTCACTAAACTGTTGAGAGTCTCACTGAGGTGCTAGAAATCATCTCAAATCTCTGGTCTTCCTGTCTTTGCCTCTCCAGGTACTAGATATGCCCCACCATGGCCAGCTAAAAAGTAGAAATATTATTTTTATGTATTTGTGTGTGGCACTAAGGATTAAACCTCAGAGCATTCTACCTTAGAGCTACATTCTGAGCCCTACATTATTTTTTATTTTGAAATACTGTCACACTCAGTTGCTAATACTGGCCTCAAATTTTTGATCCGCCTGTCTCAGCCTCCTAAGTACTAGGATTAGAGGCCTGTTCCAGCACAGACAGCTATTTATTTACTTCTTAGTACTAAGGATTTAACAAAGGGGCATTCTACCTCCAAGCTACACCCAGCCCTATTTTTATTCTTTATTTTAAAACAGGGTCTCACTAAGTTGGCAAAGGACCTCACTAAGTAGCTGAGGATGACTGCAAACCACAATCTTCCTGTCTCAGCTTCCCAAATGCTAGGATTACAAGTGTGTACCACCACACCCAGCTTGTTTCATTTTTTATTTGGAAACAGTCTCACTAAATTGCTAAGGATCTCTCTAAGTAGCTGAGGCCACCTAGAATCTTTCATTTGTCTCAGCCTCCCAAGTACTAGGGGATTACAAACCTGGGCCACCATGCCTGGCCTAATATCCCTATTTTAAAATTTCATAAAGGAGCCAGGTATGGTGGCACACGCTTGTAATCCCAGCATTTGAGAGGCTGGGACAGGAAGATTGTGGTTCGTGGACAGCCTCAGCTACTTAGTGAGGCCCTTTGCAACTCAGTGAGATCCTGTTTCCAAATAAAAGAATAAAAAATAGAGCTGGGAATGTAGCTCAGAGGTAGAATGCTCTGGATTCTATCCCCAGTACTTAAAAAAAAAAAAAATAAATAAATAAATAAATAAATTGAACATAGTGGCCCATGCTGTAATCCCAGCACTTTTAAAAGGCTGACAAAGGAAGATTGCAGGTTTCCAGCCAGCCTCAGCAATCTTATAAGGCCCTCCACAACTTAGTGAGACCCTATTTCAAAATAAAAAAAGCCAGGCATGGTGGCACACACTTGTAATCCCAGCATTTGGAAGGCTGAGACAAGAGGATCGCAGTTCGAGGATAGCCTCAGCTACTACGTGAGACCCTGTTTCAAAATAAAGAATAAAAAAATAAGGCTGGGGTGTTGCTTGGAGGTAGATTACCTCTGGGTTCCATCCCCAATACTGCAAAAACAAATAAATAAATAAACAAAATAAAAAAAATAAAGCAGGGTTGGGGTATATAGCTCAGAGGTAGAAATACCTCTGGGTTCAATCTCAGTATCACAAAAATAAATAAATCTATCTATCTTACCTAATTAGAGCAGAACTGTCAAAATCAGAAAATTACTGGCCAGGCGTGGTGGTGCATGCTTGTAATCCCAGCATTAAGGAGGCTGAGACCGGAGGATTGCAGTTTGCGGACAGCCTCAGCTACTTAGTGAGGCCCTCTGTAACTTAGTGAGACTCTGTTTCAAAATAAAGAATAAAAAAATAGGGCAGGGAGTATAGCTTGGAGGTCCAATGCCCCTGGGTTCCATCCCCAGACCCACAGAAACAACAGCAGCAACAAGAAAACATGCTTTTTAGCCTTGAATAGTGGTATCATAGGGTTGTAATCCCAGTACTTGAGAGGCTGAGACAGGACTACAGGTTCAAGGCCTGCCTCAGCAACATAGTGAGGCTTTTCGCAATTTAGTGAGATCCTTTTTTTTTTTTTTTTTTGGTCGCACTGGGGATTGAACCCAGAGGCATTCTACCTCTAAGCTACACCTCCAGCCTAGTTTTTTTTTAATTTCTTATTAGGAAACAGTCCCAAGGGCCACTAAGTAGCTGAGGCTGTCCGCAAACCACGATCCTCCTGTCTTAGCTCGCAAATGCTGAGATGACAAGCGTGAGCCACCATGCCCGGCTAACTGAGATCCTTGTTCAAAATAAAAAATAACATAGAAAATGAAATTAAGATAGGGCTGAGGGTGTAGCTTAAAGGTAGAATGCCCCTGAGATCAGTACCACCAAAACAAAAGTGTGAGCCAGGCATGGTGGCGCAGTTTGTAATCCCAGCATTTGGGAGTCTGAGACAGAAGGATCATGGTTCAAGGACAGCCTCAGCTACTACTTAGTCAATGCCCTTTGCAACTCAATGATACCCTGTTTTAAAATAAAGAATAAAATATAGGGCTAGGGGTGTAGCTTGAAGGTAGAATACCTGAGTTTATCTCCAGTACACCAAAAAAAAAAAAAAAAAAAAAGTGTGCTTCAGTAATCTCTGTGCATATAAGATTAATTACAGTACCTAGGCTCAAAAAAGGAATTACTAGTACTTTATCAACTTCACTTTATATGTGAAATGAATCAAATACTTTATGGAAGACTTACCGAAAAATCCAAGGTACAGGTTCTTGGGTAGCCAGGAAGACCTGGACTAAAACGCCAAATAGTCTCTAAATGATTGAAAAGTTTCCCATCAGTACAGGACGCCTAGACCAAAAACAAAAAGTAAAACTACATTTAAATACTTTCGGTATTTGCAAGAATCTGCCATGTCAGGTAGATTTTTCTTGAAAACTAAGTATTTAGCCAGGTATGATGGCACATGCTTGCAATCTCAGTACTTGGGAGGCTGAGACAGGAGGATTGCAGGTTCAGAGCTAGCCTCAACAACTTAGTCAGATCCCATTTCCAAATTTAACAGTAAAAAATAGGGCTGGGGGGTATAGTTCAGAAGTAGAATGGGTTCAATCTCTAGTACCACAAAATATATATGTACATATATATATTTCTTAAATCAGACCATAGGAAATGAAAATATCTAAGAGCCTGGTACTAGGAAATAACCTCTTGCCAAAAAAATCCACTTTTTCCCCCTTCTGGAACACCCAGGACTGTCAGTTTTTCTCTTCCATAGTTATCACTCATTGTGCTACTTCAATTTCTCTCCCCTAGTAGAACAGAAGTGACTTCCTGGAAGCTTATTTCTAGCTCTGCCCCTTATTAAGTGATCCTAAACAACTTAGGCCTCCGTATCATTTTTCCTTAATCTGTAAAATAATACCTGCTTTATACCATTTTCTGTGAGCGTGCTGAAATGTTCCTAACGTGCCTGGTACAGATCCCTGGAGTATTTCCAGAATTATCTCCTACTCAAAAAACTTCTCTTTTTTATCTTCTTTTTGTGGTGCTGGGAATTGAACCCAGGGCTTCTAGCCCTGAGCAATACTCCCAGCCCTATTTTATTTTGAAACTGGGTCCCACTAAATTATTGCATGCTGATCTCAACCCTATGGCCCTTCTGTCTAAGCCTCAAAAGTAACCACTCCCAACTTACCCACATTTCTTGTTAATCACATTCAGTCTTTTTTCACTCTATCCCATATTCCTTAAGGCCTCTATGTTAGTTTCCTGAAAATCTGGTCCTGGTCCATTTCTTTTTGACCTCTTCTCAGAGAACATGTATACTTTACATATATACACAATGAAGCATAGTACTTCCCATATTATGCAGAGTGCCCCTTTTTTTGAGGGGGGTGTACTGGGGATTGAACCTGGGGCATTCTACCTCTGAGCCTTACTACTACTACTACTACTACTACCATTATTATTATTATTATCACACTTGGGATTGAACCCAGGAGCATTCAATCCCCAGCACTACCAAAAAATAAATACATTAGTTTAGGCATGGTGCTGCACACCTATAATCCCATTACTTGGGAGGCTGAGGTGGGATGATCACAGGTTTGAGAATAGCCGCAGTGACTCAGTGAGAGGAATTGAATGAGATCTGTTTCAAAATAAAAATGAAAATAAGGCTGGGAAGCCAGGCATGATGGTGCACACTTGTAATCCCAGCATTTGGGAGGCTGAGACAGGAGAATCGCAGTTCGTGGACAGCCTCAGCTACTTAGTGAGGTCCTTTGCAACTCAGTGAGACCCTGTTTCAA
Source organism: Muscardinus avellanarius (assembly GCF_963383645.1). Taxonomy (NCBI): domain Eukaryota; kingdom Metazoa; phylum Chordata; class Mammalia; order Rodentia; family Gliridae; genus Muscardinus; species Muscardinus avellanarius. The sequence goes on from NC_137787.1 coordinate 40,855,327, forward strand.
AAATAAAAAATAAAAATAAGGCTGGGAGTGTGGCTGCGAGCTAGAATGCTCCTGTGTTCCATTCCCAGTACTGCCAAAAATAAATAAATAAATAAAAAGGGCTGGGGAGGCAGGCACTGTGACACCTATCTGTAAATCCAGTACTTGGGAGGCTGAGACAGGATGATCACAAGATCAAAGTCAGCCTCAGCAACTTGGTGAAGCTCTCTGCAACCTACAAGACCTTGATTCTTAGTAAGAAATAAAAGCAGTCAGAAGTGTAGCTCAGAGATAGAATGCCTCTGGGTTCAGTCCCCTTTGCAACAACAATAAAAAAAATAGGGCTTGAGGTGAAGCTCAGGTAGCGCACCACTGGGTTTAATCCACAGTAGCACATAAACTCAAAAAAAGGAAAGCAAAAAGAAAAAAAGATTAGCCAGGTGTGGTGGCACATGCCTATAATCCCTGGTAATTGGAGACAAAAGCACCCAGATTCAATCCTAGGACCAGATAAAAGAAAGTGGAGGGAAATTGGGGGTAATGTAAGAGTAGATGGCACTTCAATCCCTGTTACATGACAGGACATCAAAAATGTTAATATTTCTTATATTTGTGTCTTTCTGCCCTTCTTACCACACCCCCACTTTACTGGCGGTATTGAGGATGGAACCTAGGAGCATTCTACCTCCAAGTTACACCCCCAGTCCAATTTTTTATTCTTTAATTTTGAAACAGGATCTCACTGAGTTGCAAAGGGCCTAAGTAGCTAAGGCTATCTGCAAACCATGATCCTCCTGTCTCAGCCTCCCAAATGCTGGGATTACTTGCTGAAGCTGTCCTTGAACCTGTAATCCTCCAATCTCAGTTTCCCAAGAACTGAGATTACAGGCATGCGCCACCCACCAGGCCTGGCTCCACTTTTCCTTCTTTAACTTTTGGCGGGTAAGGAGGGTTGATTCCAGGAGCATTCTACCTGCAAGTTATACCTCCAGCCCTTTTAATTTTGAAAGACGGTATCATTAAATTGCTAAACCTAGCCTTAAACTTGTGATCGCATCTCAGCCTCCCAAATACTAGAATTATAGGTATGCACCACCATACCCTGCCCTTCTTCAGCTTTTGAAATTTATTTTTTCTTTTGCAGCATTTGGGATTGAACCCAGAGGCACTCTACCTCCAAGCTACACCTCCAATCCTATTTTTTTACTCTTTACTATAAAACAAGGTGTCACTAAGCTGTTGAGGATCTTGATAAATTGTCAGGCTGTCCAAGAACCTGTGATCCTCCTCCCAAGTACTAGGACTCCAAGAATGCACCACCTCACCTGACCTATTTAGCTTTTGGGGGGGGGTGCGGGGGGGGCGTACTAGGGATGGAACCTAGGGGCTTTCTACCTCCAGGCTACACTCTCAGACCTATTTTACATTTTATTTGGAAACAAGGTCTCACTAAGTAGCTGAATCTGGCTTTGAACCTGCATGATCCTCCTATCTCAGTCTCCCAGGTACTGGTTATTTAGCTTTTTAAAAAATATATTTAAGCCGGGCGTGGCTTGTAATCCCCGTAATCCCTGCACTTGGGAGGCGGAGACAGGAGTATTGCGCTGGTTCGAAGCCAGCTGAGCGTGCTGGCTTAGGAGACCCTTTCCAAATAAATTAAATAGGTCTGGGAGTGTAGCCCGGAGGTAGAAGGGCTTCCAGGAACCCCAGTACCACCAAAACCGGGAAAAAAAAATTATATATATATATATTTTAAGCCAGGTGTGGAGGCGCACACTTGTAATCCCAACATTCAGGAGGCTGAGGCCTCCCCAGCCTTTTTTTTTTTTTTTCCCCCCCCAGTACTGGGAATGGAACACAGGAGCATTCTAGCTCCAAGCCACACTCCCAGCCACACTCCCAATATTCGGGAGGATTGCGGTTTGCGGACAGCCTCAACTACTTAGTGAGGCCCTCTGCAACTCAGTGAGATCCAGTTTCAAAATAAAGAATAAAAAATAGGGCAGGGGATGTAGCTCAGAGGTCAAATGTCCCTGGCTTCCATAACCAGACCCGCAAAAAAACCCCCCAAACATATATATATATTTAAGCTGCGCATGTTAGCACACATTTGTAATCCCAGTACTTGGGAGAATGAGACAAGAGGCTTGCAAGTTCAAAGAAAGCTTCAACAAGTAGTGAGACTTTCAGCAGTGAGACTTTCAGCAACCTAATGAGACCCTTTTTCAAATTAAAAATAGAAGTTGGATGTGGTAGCACACACTTGTAATCCCATGTATTTGAGAGGCTGAGACAGGAGGATCTCAGGTTTGAAGCCAGCCTCAGCTACTTAGTGAGGCCCTGTTTCAAAATAAAGAATAAACTAACCTTGGTGTCACATGCTTGTAATCCTAGTACTTGGAAAGCTGAGATAGGAGGATCCAGGTTCGAGGGTAGCCTCAACTAGTGAGGCCCTCTGCAACTTAGTGAGATGCTTTTTCAAAATAAAGAATAAAAAATCAAAGCTGGGCGTGGTGGGCGCATGCTTGTAATCCCAGCATTCGGGAGTCTGAGACTGGAGGATGATGGTTCGCAGACCTCCTCAGCTAATTAGTGAGGCCCTCTGCAAACTAGTGAGACCTGGTTTCAAAATAAAGAATAAAAAATAGGGCAGGGCATGTAGCTTGGAGGTAGAATGCCCCTGGATTCCATCCCCAGCCCCGAAAAAAAAAAAAAAAATCGGGCTGGGGGTGTAGCTTGGAGGAAGGTAGAACGCCCCTGGGGAATTCAATCCCAAGCACCACAAAATACATAAAGAAAGAAAGAGAGACAGACAGACAGACAGACAGACACAGGGAAAGAAAGATTGTGGCGGAGGTGTAGATTAGAGGTAGAATGCCCTTGGGTTCAACCCTCAGTACAGCAAAAAATAATAAATAAATAAATAGGTAAGCCAGGCATGGTGGCAGGTGCTTATAATCTCAGCATTTGGGAGGCTGTTTGCAGAGAGCCTCAGCTACTACTTAGGCCCTTTGAAACTCTGTTTCAAAATAAAGAAAAAAAATATATGGCTGGGGTTATAGCTCAGAGGTAGAATACCCCTGGGTTCCAACCCCAGTACAACAACAAAAAAAAATGTTTTTAAATAAATAAAGTAAAATAACATTAAAAAAAAAAAAGGCCAGGTATGGTGGTGCACACTTGTAATCCCAGTACTTGGGAGGCTGAGACAAGAGGATCACAGGTTGGCGGCCAGTCTCATTACTCAGTGAGGCCCTCCATAACTCTGTGAGACTGTTTCAAAATAAAAAATAAAAAATAGGGCTGGAGGTGTAGCTGTAGCTCAAAGGTAGAATGCCCCTGGGTTCAATAAAATAAAATACAATTGGGCTGGGAGTGTAGCTCATAGGTAGAATGCCTTTGGGTTCACTCTCCAGTACCCCCAAAAATATATTTATATATTTATATTATACTTATTTGCTAAATTTATTTTCCCCTTGTGGTAAAATAAGCAACCTACCTTCCTTCCTTCCTTCCATGGTACTGGGGGTGGAACCCAGGAGCTTTTCTACCTCCGGGCTATTTTCCAGACCTATTTTATACTGCTGAGGCTGACTTTGAACCTGTGATCCCTCCTGTCTCAGCCTCCCAAAGGCTGGGATTACAAGGGTGCGCCACCATACCCGGCCATTTTATACTTTATTTGGAAACAGGGTCTCACTAAGTTGCTAAAAGCCTCACTAAGTAGCTGAGGCTGGCTTTGAACTTGTGAGATCCTCCTGTCTCAGCCTCCCAATCCCTGGGATTACAAGCATATACCACTGTGCCTGGCCATCAATATATATTTTTAAAGAGTACAAAAAATAAAATATTTCTCCCTCTGTGGTCCAAATGATCTTTCATATGATTTGACAGTCCTCAACAGAAAGAAAAACAGTAATGTCAATATTATATAAGAGAAAACAAATAGGAAATGTAATAAATGGTTCATTTCTCTCTTTCTTCATTCTAGTTCAGAGATATCTTTTTAAGCTTTTATACTTTAGACCTTTGACATAATTTAGAAAATTTTAAAAGCAAAAACTAGAACTATTACCTTTACCAAATGTGGTTTCACCAAGGTTACTACTGATGTATATCGCTCCAACACAGGTGGAAATCCAATCTCTAGTCGTGTTTTGCAATATCCAGATCTTCTTAATATTATATCTGATTTTTTACACCAAGGAACAAAATGTTTGTAATCCTCCATTCCTGATACTACATCATACATTTCCTGCATTGAGTATCTTTAAAAAAACAAAGAGAGATATAATGGGTATTAACAGCTACTCATATGAGAGATATATATATATATATATATATATTTGTGTGTGTGTGTGTGTGTGTGGTACTGGGGATGGAACCCAGAGGCTTTCTACCTTTGGATTACACTCTCAGACCTATTTTATACTTTATTTGGAAACAGGGTCTCACTAAGTTGCTGAGAGCCTCACTAAGTCGCTGAGGCTGGCTTCCAACCTGTGTGATCCTCCTGTCTCAGCCTCTCAAACGTAGGGATTACAAGCATGCGCCACCACACCCAGCAAGGTAAGTATACTTTAAAATAAATTAAAATTTAAAAATTATTCACAAATCATTTTTACATATGGTGAACCATACTGTAGAATAAGTGACTTCAAAATAACACAGAAATTGCCGGGCGTGGTGGCGCACGCTTGTAATCCCCGTGCTTGGGAGGCGGAGACAGGAGGATCGCGCAGGTTCAAAGCCAGCCGCGCTGGCGTAAGAGACCCTGTTTCAAAAATATAAAATAGGTCTGGGAGTGTAGCCCGGAGGTAGAAGGGCTTCCAGGAACCCCAGTACCACCAAAAAAAAAAAAAAAAACAAAAAAAAACACACACACAGAAATTAATAGGGCTCCAAATAAAAACATGTACTTGCAGTCACAATTTGATAGCTCATGGGATGAATTTGGCCTGTAGACATAGCTTTAAAATTTTTCATTAGTTGGGCTGGGCATGGTGGCGCACACTTGTAATCCCCGCGCTTGGGAGGCAGAGACAGGAGGATCGTGTAGGTTTGAAGCCAGTCTCGCTGGCCTAAGAGACCCTGTTTCCAAATAAAAATATAAAATAGGTCTGGGAGTGTAGCCTGGAGGTAGAAGGGTTCCATCCCCAGTACCACAAAAAATTTTTTTTTCATTAGTTGCACCACTTAAATTTTGAAAACTGCTAGGCTTGGTGGCGTATACTTGTAATGCCAGTACTTGGGAGGTTGAGACAGGAGGATCGCAGGTTTGAAGGTAACCTCAGCAAGCAGTGAGAATCTCATCAAATGAGAACATTTCCAAATAAAATAGGGCTGGAGTGAGGCGTGGTGGCGCATGCTTGTAATACCAGAATTCAGGAGGCTGAGACCAGAAGATCGTGGTTCGTGGACAGCCTCAGCTACTTAGTGAGGCCCTTTACAACTCAGTGAGACCCTGTTTCAAATTAAAGAATAAAAAAATAGGGCTGGGGGTGTATCTTGGAGGTAAAATGCCCCAGGGTTCCATCCCCAGCATTGCAAAAAAATAATAAAGTAATTAAATAATTTTTTAAAACGGGTTGGGGGATAGCTTAAAGGTAGAACACCCCTGGGTTCAATCCCCAGTACAAAAAAAGTCAAATATAACTCGTAGAATTTCATGAATAGAGCCGGGCGTGGTGGCGCACGCTTGTAATCCCCGCACTTGGGAGGCTGAGACAGGATCGCACAGGTTCCAGAGTATAGCCTGGAGGTAGAAAGCCTCTGGGTTCCACCCCCAGTACCACCAAAAAAAAAAAAAAAAAAGAGAGAGAATTTCATGAATAGTTTGATAATCATATTAATTGGCAAAAAAAAAAACCCTATGAGCCAGGCATGGTGGTGCATGCTTGATATCCCAGCATTTGGGAGGCTGAGACAGGAGAATCCTGGCTTGTAGACAGCCTCAGCTAATTAGTGAGACCCTATTTCAAAATAAAGAATAACAACTAGGACTGGGGGTGTAGCTCGAAGGTAGAATGCCCCTGGGTTCCATCCCCAGTACTGAAAAATAAATAAATAAACAAACAAACAAACAAACAAGGGCCAGGCATGGTGGTACATGCTTGTAATCCCAATGCTTGGGAGGCTGAGACAGGAGGATCACGCAGGTTCAAAGCCAGCCTCAGCTACTTCAGCTTTCAGCAACTTAGTGAGACCGTGTTTCCAAATAAAGTATAAAATATGTCCTAGAGTGTAGCCTGGAGGTAGAAAAGCCCCTGCCCCCCCCCATACCACCAATAAATAAATAAATAAGTAAGTAAATATAGTGCTGGGGGTATAACTCAGAGGTAGAATGCCACTGGGTTCAATCACCAGTACTCTAATAATAATAATAACAATAATAATAATAACATTAATTTAAAAATATTTATAAAGCAGCAAAGACAAAGGGCCAAAATTTAAAAAAACTGAATTTGCTTCTTCAGTAGAATTTTATATACAGACCCTATAATTCTTCTTTCTGAATATTCTTTTCTTTTGTTTACTAATGGTGCAGCGATTTTGATGAAAGTTCTTGCATATATCTTCTTAGGCAAAATGGAGGTATACAGTGGAAGAGTTCTGCTCATCAGTATACCACAGGAAGCTAAATATCTAAAAAGACAGAAATTACCTGATTCAGAATGACAATGAAAATTAAGAGGAAGCACAAATTATAGACTGCTAAAAAAATAAACCTATGCTAGTTTTTAAAGACTTTATAATTTTGCAGACATAGAAATTGAAAAATAAAGCTTCTTACACACCATAAAGAAAACTAAAAATAAGTTAGGTTTGAAGCTCCATACATAAATGTATCTCTTCTCAGAGAGCTGAAATTCAGTCTCCAGTCAGATGTTAGAAAATACTCTTGACATAAGCATGATAAAATATCCATTATCTATTTTTAAATTCATTTTATGTACCCAGGTTGTTTTCCCAGCTGGTTCCAACATGTTTCCTTGATTCTTGATCCAATCCAATCCAATGAGACATGATGAAATTTTAGGTTTTCCTCTAAGATCAGAACTCTGGTGGACCCATTAGAACTGTTGTTCTGAGAGCCCCAAAGTGGTGACGCACACTTGTAATCCTAGTATCTGGGAGGCTGAGACAGGAGGAATCAAGTTCGCAGCCAACCTCAGCTACTTAGTGAGGTCCTCGCAACTTAGTGAGACACTGTTTCAAAATAAAGAATAAAAAAATTGGGCTGGGAGCTGGGCAAGGTGGCACATGCTTGTAATCCCAGCATTTGGGAAGTTGAGACAGGAGGATGCAGTTCACAGAAAGCCTCAGCTATTTAGTGAGGCCCTTTCCAACTCAGTGAGACCTTGTTACAAAATAAATAAAAAATAGGGCTGATGGAGTTGCTCAGAGGTAGAATGTCCCTGGGTTCTATCCCTAGTACCACACACACACACACAAAATAGGCCTGGGGATGTAGGTCAAAGGCAGAATGCCTATAGGTTCAATCCCCAGTATGCCAAAAAAAAAAAAAAGAAAAAAGAAAAAGAAAAAGAAAGTACTGGGGTCACAGGTGTGGAGCACCACACACATCTTTATTGTTTTTGTTTATGATTTCTGGTGAAAGGTGAATTATTTAAGTGTTTTGAACAGCTTCAATATTTTGAAAGCAAACTATTTTTTTCTAATTTTTTATTTTTAAATTTATTTTTATTGGTGCATTGTAATCATATATCACATTGGAATACAAGACTTGAGAGGATATACAAGCACACATCATTCAATTAGCCCTCATCCACTCCCCATCCCATTCCCTCCCCCTCCCTCGATCCCATGCTTGTTTGGTGATTAACTCTGATACATTTGTGTAACTACTTTTTAAAGTCTAAAAGTGGGAATAAAGATACTTAATTTTGTTTCATCCAATATTTATATAAAAGGATTAATTAGGAGGGCCAGGTGAGGTGGCACAAGCCAGTGATCCCAGTATTTGGGAGACTGAGACAGGATTAGAAATAGGTTCAAGGACAGCCTTAGCAACTTAGTGTGACTGTGGGGAACCTAGCGCCAGACCCTCTTTCAAAACAAAAATTAAGAGGGTTGGACGTGCGACAGGCGTGGTGGCACAAACCTATAATCCCACTACTTGAGAAGCTGAGACAGAAGAACCACAGGTTGTAAAACAGCTTCAGCCACTTATATTAGAGGCAACCCAGAGACTGTTTCAAAATAAAAAAATAAAATAGGGCTGTGGATGTAGATCAGAGGTAAAATTCCCCTAGGTTCAATGCCAGTACCCCCCTCTCCAAAAAGGACAGAGAAAGAGAGAAGAGCTGGTTTTGTGTTTGTTTGGTTGGTGGTACAGGGGACTGAACTCAGGAGCACTCTACCTCCAGCGACCTTTTTTTTTTTTTAATCAGTGTCTCCCTAGGTTGCTGAGGCTAGACTTGAACGTGTTATCCTCCTATCTCACCTCCCAAACACCAGGCCTACAGGGGTGCGGCACCACACCCGACTTGTTATTTTTTAAAATTCACTTAATCTAAATGACCTGGTACTCAGCGGGGATTTACGCTTCCTCCTCCCACCGCATACTGAATATGAATTCATTTCAAACACTTTAACTTCCCAGAGTAATCTACTAGTGTTAGTAAAGGAAACTAAGTAGTAAAAGTATGGTATCCTCCAAGTCTCCACCTCCATCTCCATCCCCACCTCCCAAAGAGGAACTAACCAAGAAAATCAGAGAGTCTGGATTCAAGGTTACAGGACCTCTAAGTCACAGTGAATTGAGGGGGTGGGGGGGGAAACAACCCAGGTCCTCTCAGTTGGCTATGTTTAGTTTCATAAGCACCAACTGGTGAGAGCAAATAACTACTAGAACTGGGAAAGTGAGTCTAACCAGCTGACACGTAGGAGAAAAAGGAGGGGGGATGTCAAAAGCCGGCCACAGAATCTCACATCCCAGCAGTGGGCAAGCCATCCGCGCTACGCCGTTTTATTTTTCACAGTTTCGCTTGCGAAGCCGCGGGTGTCGGGGCCTGGCGCTCAGGCCAGCCAGCGCTCGACTCCAGAGCGCCACCCCCAGCCCCTGCGCAATCTCCAGCTCAAAACTTTCCGCCAGCAGCCGCCCGGGGCGGAGGCCCAGACCGCGGCGGCTGGGCGGCGCTACCGGCGGCTGCGGAGTCGCTTCGCCCGCGACTCGCCGCCTCTCGCGAGCGCGGGCGGCGCGGACACACCGACGCCCATCCGCCCGGCCGACGCCGTCGCGGAGACGCGCGCGGCCCAAGGCGGTGGACACTCGTCCGTGGACGCGGAAACGCACCGGGTCCACCCGCACCTCGCCCCGAGTCCTCCAGTCCCGCCACTCCGTAGGACCCAGCGGAACACCAATAATCCCCGCGCCCCGTCGTCTACTACCTGACGTTACGCGCAAGCCCCTGCGCCGGAACTCCGGCCGCCGTCCCCGACTTCGAACGGCACTCCGAGACCACCCTTGTCAGGGCCCTCTGTCCCGAACGAGCTGCCATGATCATCTCAAAAGCCGGTGGCTATCTCCCGGCCGCGGCCCGCGGACACCACCCTCAGGCCCACCCGGCTCCGGCGCCGCCAGCCAATCGGCTGGCCGCTCGCGCAGCCGGACACGCCCCTTCGTCCCAGCTGGATTGCGCCAAACCGACGGAGGTTTCGGCTGCCGTGGGGACGGATGCAAATGTCGACCAATCAGAGCAGCGCTTGGTCTCCAGGACCCAACCCCCACTCATGACGCACGCCGGTGCGCTGACGTAAAACTCCCGGTGATGGCTTGCCCCGCCTCCCGCGCAGGAACTCCTCCCGGGATTCGCCAACCGCCGCAGTTTTCGCCCGGAGCTGCTTCCGGTCACGGAGCGCAGCACGTGAGCCCCGCCCAGGGGCGGGTAACCCAGAGAGCCGGCTAATTGTGTAACTGTCCGGACTCGTGTGTACCCAGCTCCGCGCGGTCTCCCCTAGCTTCGAAGCCAGCCGTGCCCAGTCTACTACGGTGACCTACCCGGTGGGGTTGTGAGGACAGCGTAAGGCCATTAGGGAAGTCTTGGTTATATAACAGCACTTCTATCTGCGTTCTTGCTTACCCAACAGTTTATTTGATGTTCGTATGTGATTTGGGTTTCCCTTTATTTTGCACAAGTCAAACAACTTTGCTTCGATTCTTTCACTTCAGGAAATGTTGTAGACATTCTCTGGAATAATTGACCGAATTCCAGTTAGGGTGGAAAACAGGAAGTTTATTACACTGTTTGGCCGAGGTTAGAATAGCTCCAGAAAAACTCCAATCCCGAAGCACCCATTTTATAGATTTGTGACAAAGGGCAGAAGCAGGCAGGCGGGCTTACAGAGCTTGAAACGTGACAGTGGTCGAAGTTGGGTATGGATGGGGAAGATTAGAACATCCTGGGCCTGGCGTGGTAGTACACCCTTGTAATCCCAGCATTTGGAAGGGGGGAACCGGAGGATTGCGGTTCCGGGACAGCCTCAGCTACTTAGGAAGGCCTTTCTCAACTTAGTGAGGCCCTGTTTAAACAAACAAAACTAAAAGCCTAGAGGAGGAAATTCCTGAGCAAGTTACTGATATTTGTGTCTTTCACAAGCAGTTGTCTGGATACTTGACCTCCTGCAAGTTGTTTATCTGCAGTTACACTCTTAGTTAACAGTTGAGGCTTAGGAGTTTTATGCTTCCTCCCCTAGTCCAGCTACCTTGGCAGAAAATAGAGTGCCTTGCAAGTTATTGGGACCAGCTCCTCCCGCTAGGCAACTAGAAGAGCCAGGACCAATTGGGGCTGAGGTTCCCTTCCAAACTGTAAACAAAGCATGAGTCTGATAAGAGACATACGACAACTTAATTTTTAATACTTTTCTATTTGTTTTTTTAATACTCAGACTTGCTAGATGTAATCCCTTTTTCCTTCTCTCTGAGTTAAGTGACCAATGGTATAAGAAGGTTGGAATGGAAAGCAGGAATTAAATGCCTGGGACCATCAGCCACTGATTAAAGAGACCTGCTCATCCATCAGCCTCTAGAGTTTTTTTTGTCTCTGAAATCTGGCTGTGGGGAATACTCTACTGCAACATAGAGGAAGGGGGGAAATTTGGCCTTTCATTTTAGTAACTCTTTGGGACCTATTACAAAAATCAACCATCAAATCCAGATTATTTTCTATTTATTTCCAGGTCCTTATTTAACTTTTTTTTTTCAGTACTGGAGATTGAACCCAGGGCATTCTACCTCTGACCTACACCACCAGCCCTATTTTTTGTGGTACTGGGGATGGAGCCCAGAGGCATTCTACCTCTGAGCCAGGGTCTCATTGATGGATGGGGATTGAACTTGTATTGATTGTTAATAAGAACTATATTAATGGCTAATAAGAATAAGCATTTATTTATTTATTTATTTATGGGCCTAGGGATGGAACCCAGGGGAATTCGACCTCTAAATTACACCCCCTTCCCTTTTTTAAAATTCTTTATTTTGAAACACGGTCTCACTAAGTTGCAGGTGGCCTAAGTAACTGACCGCAAATCCACGGTCCTCCAGTCTCAGCCTCCCAAATGCTGGAATTACAAGCTTGCGCCACCACACCCGGCTTAAGAATAAGCTTTTATACTTAGGCAAAACAATAAAATCCTTTTCTCTGCCTCTAAGCTGTCAGCCAAGAGCTGCAGCCACTATTAACCTCAGTCAGCTAAAAGTTAGCTGTTAGCCCAGCTAAACATGGAATGTTAAAACAAACAGTAGTTTAAAGTTGAGAGAACCCTATATTGATTACCAAGTACAGAAAAGAGTTGTAGCCCAGAGTCTCCATTCTTTAAAGACAAACTTACAACAGAATAACTTCTAGCAGAGAGAGATAGAAAAGGGCTGAAAACTCCCCAAGGTCGTAGGTGGATGGTACAGGCCTTCTCCAAAGAGGATACAAACCATGTAACCCCTGACCTTGTTAACCAAGTAACACTTCTTGGCCATATATCTAACAAGTAAAGCTTGCACAATGGAAATAATTGGTGCTCCTGTGCCTGCATTGAGTCAGGGCAGGTAAAAAGACTTGGCTAAGCAGGATGGGAGGAAGGATATAATGAATCCTTACAATACCTGTTCTGTGTTCAAAATTTCAGTATCTTACCTTGAACGCACTCTACTGCATCCCTCGCAGATGCAGTGCTTTGATGGTCCCTTCTTTCTACCTTTGTAATAATAAAAATTGGTTAAGCTTGTAGCAGAATAGTTCTGGCTATTTTTTCTAAACTAGCTAGAACAAGAACCCACTTTGACATCTCACACTGTTACAATTGAGTTGTAAAGGTCCTCACTAAATAGCTAAGGCTGTTCCTGAACCTCCATCCTCCTGTCTCAGCCTCCCAAATGCTAGGATTACAAGTATGCACTACCACGCCTAGCTTCTATTTATTTTGAAAGAAGGTCTGAGTTGCAAAGGGCCTCACTAAGTAGCTGAGGATGGCTGTAAACCCCCATCTCCAGTCTCAGACTCCCAAATACTGGAATTACAAGTGTGTACCACCACGCCCAGCTGGGTGGGTCTCACTAAATTTCTGAGGCTGACTTTGAACCCTGGTCCTTCTGTTTCAGCCTCCTACATACTGGGATTATGGGCTACATCACAGTATCCAGTGCAGTACTTATTTAATGTAGTTTTATTGGTTTGGTGCTGGAGGTTGAACCCAGAGGCATTCTACCTCCAGGTTACAACCCCTGCCCGTTTTATTTTTACTTTTGTTTTGGTACTGGGAATTAAATCCAGGGACATCAGCTGGGCCTTGATGGCACACGCTAGGAATCCCAGTACTTGAGAGGCTGAGACAGGAGGATCCGGGTTCTTGGCCAGCTAGAGCTACTTAGTGAGACCCTCCACGACTTGTAATCCCCATGCTTGGGAAGCAGAGACAGGAGGATCGCACAGGTTCAGAGCCAGCCTTGCTGGTTTAAGAGACCCTGTTTCCAAATAAAAATATAAAAAAATAGGTGTCTGGGAGTGTAGCCCAGAGATAGAAGGGTTTCCAGGAACCCCAGTACCACCAATAAATAAAAATAATAATAAATAAATAATGGAAGCCGGGTGTGGTGGCACATGCTTGTAATCCCAGCATTTGGGAGGTTGAGACAAAAGGATCATGGTTTGGGGCCAGCCTTAGCTACTTAGCAAGGCCCTCTGCAACTCAGTGAGATACTTACAAAATAAAGAGTAGCCAGGCTTGGTGAGACAAGCTTGTAATCCCAGCATTTGGGAAGCTGAAACCGGAGGATCATGGAACCCCATAGTTCCCAGATAGCCTCAGCTACTTAGCAAGGCCCTTCACAACTCAGTTTGAAACCCTGTTTCAAAAATGAAAAAGACAAAGCCAGGCATGGAGATGCATGCTTTTAATCCCAGCATTTGGGAAGCTGAGATAGGAGGATCGCAGTTAGCGGACAGTCTCAGCTACTCAGGCCCTTTGCAACTCAGACTCTGTTTCAAAAATAAAGAATAAAAACAGTCTCAGCTACTCAGCCCTTTGCAACTCAGACTCTGTTTCAAAAATAAAGAATAAAAAATAGGGCAGGGGTGTAGCTCGGAGGTCGAATGCCCCTGGGTTCCATCCCCAGACCTGCCAATAATAATAATAATAATAATAATAAGAAGAAGAAGAAGAAGAAGAAGAAGAAGAAGAAGACTAAAAAATAGGGCTGGGAGTATAGCTCAGAGGTATAATGCCCCTGGTTTCCATCCTGAGTACCACAAAATAAATAAATAAATACAATAAAGAATAAAAAATCAGGCTGGGGGTATAGCACAGAGGTAGAATTCCCCTGGGTTAAATCCCCAGAATTACACACACACACACACACACACACACACACACACACACACACATATCATGCCGGCCGTGGTGGCACACTTGTAACACCCCCCCCCAGCTTGGCAGGCTGAGACAGGAGTATCCAAGCCAGCCTCAGCTATGTAGTGAGGCTCTCAGCAACTTAGTGAGACCCTGTTTCCAAACAAAATATAAAATAGGTCTGAGAGTATAGCCCAGGGGTAGAAAGCCCTTGGGTTCCACCCCCAGTAACACACACACACACACACACACACACACACACACACACACATCCATGGCATCTACCTCTGAGCTACATCCCTAAGTATATTTTATTTTTCTGTTTTTTGGAACTGAGAATGGACTCCAGAGACACTCTACCTTCAAGCTACACTCCAGCCCTTTTTATTTTTATTTATTTATTTTAGAACAGGCTGTTTATTTTTTTTAATTTTTTTATTTATTTTTGTGGTACTGGAGGTGGAACCCAGGGGCATTCTACCTCTGAGCTATACCCCCAGCACTATTTTTTATTCTTTATTTTGAAACAGGGTCTCACTGAGTTGCAAATATCCTCACCAAGTAGCTGAGTCAGCCCATGAACCGTGATCCTCTGGTCTCAGCCTCCCAAATGCTGGGATTACAAACGTGCACCACCACACCCAGCTATGCTACAACCTTTTAATTCCAGTACTGGGAGGTCCAGACAGGAGGATAACAGGTTTGCGGACAGCCTCAGCAAGTAAGATTTCATCAACCTAGCAAGATTCTGTTTCAAAAATAAGAAGACTAAGCCAGGCATGGTGATGCACGCTTGTAATCCCTGTGCTTTGGAGGCTGAGACAGGAGGATCCAAGCCAGCCTCAGCTACTTAGTGAGGCTCTCAGCAACTTAGTGAGACCCTGTTTCCAAATAAAATAGAAAATAGATCTGGGAGTATAGTCCAGAAGTAGAAAGCCTCTGGGTTTCACCCACAGTACCACACACACATGCAAATAAAATATATACAATATGGCTGAGAGTAGAGCTCAGGAGTAGAATGCCCATGAGTTTGATACCCAGTACCAAAACAAAACACAGAAGTCCTGTCATAAAACTTATAGTAGGGAAAATAGCAATTAATATACAATACAATGTCAGATAATTGTATGTTAAGTAGAATTTAAATAGAGGAGAGCCGAGGGTGGTGGTACACACTTGTAATCTCAGCATTTGTGAGGCTGAGACAGGAGGATCTCAGGTTCGACAAAATCCTCAGCAAATAGTGAGACTCTGGTCAACCTAGGTAAACCCTTTTCAAAATAAAGAATAAGTCAGACATGGTGGTGCATACTTGTAATTCCAGCATTTGGGAGGCTAAGACAGGATGATTTTTATCATAGTGTGTTATTACCCTTGGTACCAACTTTGGTTCCCCCCCTCCTTTTAAATTTTTGTACTTGTGATTGAATTTAGGGGCTACAATCTACATTGGCACACCAGCCCTTTGTATTTATTTATTTATATTTATTTTGTGGGTCTGGGGATGGAACCCAGGGTCATTCGACCTCCAAGCTGCACCTCCTGCCCTATTTTTTATTCTTTATTTTGAAACCAGGTCTCACTGTGTTGTAGAGGGCCTCACTATGTAGCTGAGGCTGTCGGCAAACCGCGATCCTCCAGTCTCAGCCTCCCGAATGCTGGGATTACAAGCTTGCGCCACCATGCCCGGCTTTATTTATTTATTTATTTATTTATTTATTTATTTATTTATTTATTGCAGGTCTGAGGATGGAACCCAGGGACATTTCGCCTCTGAGCCACACTCCCTGCCCTATTTTTATTCTTTATTTTGAAACAGGGTCTCACTGAGTTGCAGAGGTACTGGGTTTCTGGAAGCCCTTCTACCTCCAAGCTACACTCCCAGACCTATTTTATATATTTTTATTTGGAAACAGGGTCTCATAAGCCAGCAAGGCTGGCTTCGAACCTGTGCAATCCTCCTGTCTCTGCCTTCCAAGCACGGGGATTACAAGCATGTGCCACCATGCCTGGCTTTATACTTTATTTTGAAACAGGGTCTCACTAAGTTGCTGAGAGCCTCACTAAGTAGCTGAGGCTGGCTTTGAACCTATGTGATCCTGTGATCTCAGCCTTCCAAATGTTTGGATTAAAAGTGTGTGCCACCATGCCTGGCTGTATTTTTTTTTATTTTGAAACAGTGTCTTGCATCCAGGCATGGTGGTTAAATTTGGCCTACAGATGTGGCTTTTAAAGTTTTATTACTGAGCCGGGCGTGGTGCTGCTTGCTTATAATTCCAGCATTTGGGAGGCTGAGACAGGAGGATCTGGATTTGTAGACAGCTTCAGCTACTCAGTGAGGCCCTTCACAACCCAATGAGACCCTGTTTCAAAATAAAGAATAAAGCCAGGCATGGTGGCGCACACTTGAGGCGGAGACAGAAAGATCGCGCAGATTCCTAGCCAGCCGTGCTGGTTTAAGAGACCCTGTTTCAAAAAATATAAAAATAGGTCTGGGAGTGTGGCCCAGAGATAGAAGGGCTTCCAGGAACCCCAGTACCACCAAAAAAAAAAAATAATAATAATAATAAATAAAAAATAAAAGTAAAAATAAAAAATAGGGTTACGGGTGTTGCTGGGAGGTAGAATGCCACTAGGGTCTGAAAGGTTGAATATAGAGTAAGGGAGTTTAGGAGGGAAGTAAAAACACTAACTGGGTTATCAGAGACCGCTGCTTTATGTGGACCCATCTGGCACCCTCTGGGGAGTCAGCCGCCCATGGGGGAAGAGATCAAAGGGCCACGCATCTGGAGAGTTGCACATAGTCCTGATCGGCCAGCTGAGTCATGTGGTGGAGGCACCAATTTTTTTATAGGCATGCCGATTCTCTTGCAACATCTGTAGTCTTGCGATCTCAAGTATGTCTCGCCGCACCTGTAGTCTCGCTGTATCTCCGCTTTTGGCTTCCGGGGTTCCGCCTCCTGTTCCTGCTGCGAGATCAGGTGGGCGAGAGGAGGGAGCTGACTTAGCAGGTTCCATCCCATCCCCAGTACAGCAAAAAAATACAAAAACAAAAGTTTTATTACTGGCAAGCACTTAAAAATTGAAGATTTAGCTGGGTGTGGTGGTGCACGCTTGTAATCTCAGTATTCGGGAGGCTGAGACAGGAGGATCGAGGATTGTAGTTCGTGGACAGCTTCAGCTACTTAGGCCCTCTGCAACTCAGTGAGACCCTGTTTCAAAATAAAGAATAAAAAATTGGGCAGATAGTGTAGCTCGGAGGTCAAATGCCTTTGAGTTCCATCCCCAGACCTGCAAAAAAAAAAAAAAAAAAAAAAATGAGGATTTATAGCTGGGCATGGTGGTCCACCCTTAGAATCCCAGCATTTGGGAGGCTGAGACCAGAAGATCAAGGTTCACGGACAGCATCAGCTACTTAGGCCCTCCGTAATTTAGTGAGACCCTGTTTCAAAATAATAAAAAGTAGAGCAGGGGGTATAGCTCAAAGGTAGAGTACCCCTGGGTTCCATCCCAGACCGCAAAAAAACAAAAAAACAAAAAAGGAATTTGTAAAGAATAAAAAATAGGCCAGGCGTGGTGGCGCACGCGTGTAATCCCAGCATTCGGGAGGCTGAGACCGGAGGCTCATGGTTCGCTGACAGCCTCAGCTACTTAGTGAGGTCCTCTGCAACTCAGTGAGACCTGGTTTCAAAATAAAGAATAAAAAATAGGGCATGGGCTGTAGCTCAGAGGTCGAATGCCCCTGGGTTCCATCCCAAGACACCCCCCCACACACACACAGAATAAAAAATAGGGCAGGGGGTATAGCTCAGAGGTCGAATGCCCCTGAGTTCCAACCCCAGTCTCTCTAAAAAAAAAAAAAAAGGCTTGGGGGTGTAGCTGGGAGGTAGAATGCACCCCTGGTTTTCATCCCCAGTACCAAAAAAAAAGTCTGTGCCAGATAAACCTCTGGGTCTAACTGCTTGAGGACTACGCAGCAATGGTTCTTCTCAATGGTGAGCAGTTCTTGATGGAGCTGAGCAGGCTCTTCCAGAAGTGCAGGCAGTTAGGCAGTGTGTACAGTACCTTGAGGAAGTAGGATGGTCATACTAGATACAGGAAGAGTTCTGTGGACAGCAGTGAGTACTCAGACAAGTGCCTGCTGAGGGCTGCTAATGGGGAAAGGAAGATCAGCACTGTGGTGAGCTTCAGGGAAGTAAGTTTCAGATGGCCTATTCAAAGCTCCTGAGAGCTAACATGGATAGAACGAAGAAAGACAAAAAGAGCAAGAGTAAGAGGAGCAAACAAGGGCACTGCATCCCCCGCTTTCCCAGCTAACCACTGAATTGCTGTCTGTCCTTTAGTTTTTACTTTTGACCACAGAGCTGGATTTCTGGTTCCGCCCAGTGGTGGTGGTTTTCACGTGAGATTAGGGTTATTTTGGAGAGAAGGGTTGCAATGTTTTCAGGGTAGTTGTGGTAAGAAACCAGTTTATTTCATTTCTGTGCTGCATAGTTATATATACCTGGATTGTAGTTTGAAAAAGTCTTTGTAGGCGCCAGGTGTGGTGGCGTATGCTTATAATCCCAGCATTCGGGAGGATGAGACGGGAGGATTGTGGTTTGCGGACAGCCTCAGCTACTTAGGCCTTTTGCAAGTCAGTGAGACCCTGTTTCAAAATAAAGTATAAAATAGGTCTGGGATTATAGCCCGGAGGTAGAAAGCCTCTGGGTTCCACCCCCCAGTACCACCAAAAAAATAAAATAAAATAGGGCTGAGGGATGTAGTTCTGAGGTAAAATACTCCTGGGTTCCATCTGCAGTATTGCAAAAATAAATAAATAGAGAAACTCTGTTTCAAAACAAAAAAGAAAAAAAGGTGGGGGTGTAGCTTGGAGATAGAATGCCAGTGGGTTCAATCTCCAGCACCACACACACACACACACACACACACACACACACACATACACACACACACACATACAATGTCATTCATTTGCAATAAAATGGATGGAACCAGAGAATATTATGCTAAGTAATATTAGCTAGTCTCAGAAAGTGAAGGGCCATATATTTTTACTCATATGTGGAAGTGAGAAATTGGGAAACAGAAGGGACTTCAGATAAATAGGGAGAGATACTGGAAGAACAGTGGAAGGGGATTTGAAGAAGGAAGTGGGGAATGAAAGGGGGGATCTGCTGGAGGAAACGGCTGAAATAGTGCTATGTTCAAATATGAAATTATCAATACCAATTGCAATATTATGTGTTTCGGAAGTTGGAGAGAAGGGGGTGGTATCCAAGGAGGAACACAGCAAGTGCTATGTGCATAAATGGTTCTGTCACTCAGAATCTCATTATAATGTATAATTACAATGTACCAATTAAAAAATGGTGGGTCGGGCATAGTGGTGCACGCTTGTAATCCCCGCGCTTGGGAGGCTGAGACAGGATCGCACAGGTTCGAAGCCAGCCTCAGCTACTTAGTGAGGCTCTCAGCAACTTAGTGAGACCCTGTTTCCAAATAAAATATAAAATGGGTCTGGGAGTATAACCTGGAGGTAGAAAGCCTCTGGGTTCTACCCCCAGTACCACCAAAATAAAAAGATTAAAATGGCCGGGCGTGGTGGTGCATGTTTATAATCCTAGCATTTGGGAGGCTGAGACAGGAAGATCACGCAGGTTCACAGACAGCCTCAGCTACTTAGTGAGGCCCTCCACAACTTAGTGAGACCCTGTTTCCAAATAAAATATAAAATAGGGCTGAGAGTATGGCCTGGAGGTTGAATGCCCCTGGGTTCCACCCCCAGTACCACACACACAAAATAAATAAATAAATAAATAAATAAAATTTAAAAAATGGTGTGTGTGATCTGGGTATGGTGGTGCACACTTATAATCACAATAGTTGGGAGGCTGAGACAGGATCACAGGTTCAAAGCCATCCTCAGTTACTTAGTGAGACCCTGTTTCAAAATAAAGAATAAGTGCTGGGAGTGGTGGAGCATGCTTGTAATCCCCACGCTTGGGAGGCGGAGACAGGATCACGCTGGTTCTGAGCCAGCCTCGCTGGCTTAAGGGAGCCTGTTTCCAAATAAAAAAAATACAAAAGAGGTCTGGGAGTATAGCCCGGAGGCAGAAGGGCTTCCAAGAACCCCAGTGCCACCAAAAAAAAAAAAAAAAAAAAAAAAAAAAAAAAATAGGGCTGGGGTTGTGGCTCAGAGGTTAGAATATCCACAAAATTTTTTAAAAATAAAAAGGCACGTGTGCATGCATACGTGTGTGTGTGTGTGTGTGTGTGTGTGCAGACATGTGTATTTTGTGGTACTGGGGATTGAATACTGGGACCTCAGGCTATTTTATTTTGAAACAGGGTCTTGCTAGGTTGATGAGAGTCTCACTACTTGCGGAGGCTCTCTTTGAATCTGCTATCCTCCTAAGCCTCCCAAGTACTGAAATTACAGGCATGTGCTACCACATTAGGCTCCCAATTCTTGTCAATAAGGGAGTGTAAAGGTCCTTTGCCTCAATTCAGGATGCACCTCTGAAGCAGTAACTCATCTCTAGAGTTCCCCATAGATTTAAGGTTCCTTTTTTTCCACAGTGCTGAGGACTGAACACAGCCTGATGCATTTTTTTTTCCCTCGGTACTGGGGATGGGACCCAGGGGCGTTCTACCTTCAAACTACACCCCAACCCTATTTTTTATTCTTTATTTTTATTTTATTTTATTTTTGCAGTACTGGGGATGGAAACAAGGGGCATTCCACCTCCAAACTATACCCCCAGCCCTATTTTTTTATTCTTTATTTTGAAACAGTGTCTCAATGAGTTGCAAAGGGCCTAATTACCTGAGGCTGTCTAGCAAACCATGATCCTCCTGTCTCAGCCTCCCAAATACTGGGGTTACAAGCATGCACCACCATGCCCGGCTATTCTTTATTTTGAAGCAGGGTCTCGCTGAGTTGCAAAGGGCCTCACTAAGTAGCCGAGGCTGTCCTCAAACCAAGATCCTCCTACCTCAGCCTCCCAAATGCTGGGATTAGAAGCGTGGGCCACCATGCCCAACTTCATTTCTTCCTGTGCCCAGTTCTGCTTCTTTTATCCCCCTACAGGTGCTGGATCCTAAGAGTATTACCACAAGCTTCTTGTATATAAATCTTCATCTCAGAGATTGCTTCATAGGGAACTTAGCCTGTGCTCATTGGGTTCCAAGGAGTGATGCAAGAAAGCAGATTCTAAAACATGATGTTTGGTTAGGTGAGGTGGTGGTGCACATTTATAACCCCAGTACTTGGGAGGCTGAGACAGAAGGATCGCAGGTTCAAAGTCAGCCTCAGCTACATAGACCCTGTTTCAAAATAAAGAATAAAAACTAGGACTGGGGGTGGAGCTCAGAGGTAGAATGCCCCTGGGTTCAATCTCCAGTTCTGCAAAAACAAAACAACAAAACAAAATAAAATGTGATGTTGGATCCAGATCACTGGCCATCTAGCTGGCAATAGTAGCTGAAGCATTAATAGCTTCTATTGAAGAGAGATGATGAAGAGAGAGGAAGGGAGTGAAAGGAAGGTAAGTACTGGGGAATTAAATTGACCAAATTATGTATGTGCATGTACTGATATGTAATAATCCCTCTCTTATGTATAACCATAATGTACCAATATAAAAGGAGAAGAAAAGACAGTGAAAGGCTGAGGGCAACTAATCACTAATTAAAGCCTAAGTATAAAAGCTGGAGGGCATCTTTGGTAGTATATAAGGAGTCTCATTTCCTGTAGCCAGAGAGTAGAAAAGGCTCATGGCCAGGTCCAGGACTTAAAATAGCTTGGGAAGTGTGAAAAATTTCAGCTTCAGCATATCTGTTATACCGAGTATTCTGACAGGAAGGACTGCAATCTTTCTGAGTTGGTACACTTAAGAAAGTTGTAGCCGGGCGTGGTGGCGCACACTTGTAATCCCCGCGCTTGGGAGGCGGAGACAGGAGGATCCCGCAGGTTCGAAGCCAGCCGCGCTGGCATAAGAGACCCTGTTTCAAAAATATAAAATAGGTCTGGGAGCGTAGCCCGGAGGTAGAAGGGCTTCCAGGAACCCCAGTACCACCAAAAAAAAAAAAAAAAAAAAAAAGAAAGTTGTAATTCTATCCGGGTGTGGTGGCCCACACTTGTAATTCTGGCATTTGGGAGGCTGAGAGAGGAGGCTCTCGGTTTGTGGGCAGTCTCAGTTACTTAGTGAGGCCCTTTGAAAATCAGTGAGATCCTGTCTCAAAATAAAAAGAATAAGCCGGGCGTGGTGGTGCACCCTTTTAATCCCCGCCCTTGGGAGGCGGAGACAGGAGGATTGTGCAGGTTCGAAGCCAGCCTTGCTGGCTTAAGAGACCGTTTCCAAATAAAAATATAAAAAACAGGTCTGGGAGTGTAGCCCGGAGGTAGAAGGGTTTCCAGGAACCCCAGTACCACCACCACTAATAATAATAATCATAATAATCATAATAATAATAATACATATATACATATAATAAAAAGAATAAAAAATAGACTGGGGTGTAGCTTGGAGGTAGAATGCCTCTGGGTTCCTCCCCCACACCCTAAAAAAGAAAGTTGTAATCTAGATTTCACTGAATCCTCTGGGCATATAGAAGTGGCTTAATTCTACTTGATTAAAAAACTTGTTCCAGCTGGGCATGGTGGCGTAGGCTTGTAATCCCAGCATTCGGGAGGCTAAGACCTGAGGATTATGGTTTGCGGACAGCCTCAGCTACTTAGTGAGGCCCTGTTTCAAAATAAAGAATAAAAAATAGGGCAGGGGGTGTAGCTAGGAGGTCAAATGCCCCTGGGTTCCATCCCCAGACCCGCAAAAAAAAAAAAAAAAAAAAAAAAACCACCAAAAAACAAAAAAACTATTGTTCCAACTTGGCATGGTGGCACACACACCTGTAATCCCAGTACTTGGGAGGCTGAGACAGAAGGATCACAGGTTTGAGGCAAGCCTCAGCAACTTAGTAAGACCCTGTTTCAAAATAAAAAATAAAATAGGACTAGGGTTTAGCTTGGTGGTAGAATGCCCCCTGGGTTCAATACCCAGTACCACAAAAAAGAAAAAAAAATAAAGCGAGTATTCCCCAGTTCTCTTGAAGAAGATACAAAGACCTCTGCTTTTTTTGTGTGTGTGGTACTGGGGGTGGAACCCAGGGACTTTTCTACCGGGCTTCACTCCCAGACCTATTTTTATATTTTATTTGGAAACGGGGTCTCACTAAGTTGCTGAGAGCCTCACTAAGTAGTTGAGGCTGGCTTTGAACCTATGTGATCCTCTTGTCTCAGCTTCCCAAGCGCTGGGATTGCAAGCATGCGCCACCACACTTGCCTTAAACCTTTTTTGTGTGTGTGTGTGTGTGGGTCTGGAACCCAAGGGCATTCGATCTCCAAGCTACACTCCCTGCCCAATTTTTTATTTTTAAACAGGGTCTCACTAAGTTATGGAGGGCCTAAGTAGCTGAGGTTGTCCACAAACCCACGATCCTCTGGTCTTGGCCTCCCAAATGCTGGGATTACAAGCATATGCCACCACGCCAGCCCCCCACGCCCGCCTTTTAAAATGGTGGCATACACCTGTAATCCCAGTACTTTGGAGGCTGAGATAGGAGGATATGAGGTTCAAGTAAAGTCTCAGCAAGTAGTGAAACTGTCAACGTAGGGAGATGCTGTTTTAAAATAAAGAATAAAAAATAATAAGTCTGGAGGTGTAACTTGTAGGTAGAATGAATGTCCCTGGGTTCCATCCCCAGTACCACAGCTTGGCGTGGTGGCGTATGCTTTGTAATTCTAGCATTTGGGAGGCTAAGACAGGAGGAACACTGTTCCAGGACAGCCTCAGCTACTACTTATTGAGGCTCTATGCAACTCAGTGAGACCCTGTTTCAAAAATACAAAGACTAAAAAAATAGGGCTGGGGGTGTAGCTCAGAGGTAGAATGCCTCCAGTATTGCAAAAAAAAAAAAAAAAAAAAAAAAAAAAGAAAAGAAAAAAGAAAAAAAATAGGGCTGGGGTATAGCTCAGAGGTAGGATGCCCCTCAGTTCAATCCCAAGTGTTAAAAATATTGAGACAAGGTCTCAAATTGTTGAGGCTGGCTTCCAATCTGTGATTCTCATGTCTTAACCTCCCAGTACTGGGATTACAGGCAGGTACCACCACGCTTGACTGCTCCTGCCTATCTGACTATTTGTGAGGTTCCAGTGTTTGGAAACATATATTGCAACAAAACTCTTACCCAAGTGATAAACAATTATTATTTTGCAGTACTGGATTTAACCCAGGGACATTCTACCTCCGAGCTACACCCTCAGCTCTATTTTTTTTCTTTTTCCCGGTACTGGGGATGAAGCCCAGGGACATTCTACCTCCGAGCTACACCCCTATCCCTACTTTTTATTCTTTATTTTGAAAAAGGGTCTCACTGTGTTGCGGAGGATCTAAGTAGCGGAGGCTGTCCTCAAACCGCAGTACTCCTTTCTCCTGTCTTCAGCCTCCCAAATGCTGGGATTACAAGCATGCGCCGCCACGACCGGCTCTATTTTTTATTCTTTATTTTGAAACAAAGTCTCACTAAATTGCGTGGGGCCTTATTTAAGTAGCTGAGTCTGTCCACTAACCGCGATCCTCCTGTCTCAGCCTCCCAAGTACTGGGATTACAACCGTGCGCCACCACGCCCGGCTCGATAGACAATTATTGAAAGTAAAAAGATTTTAATTACAGCGCAATGAATGAGTCTGTAATAACTATCTCCATAACTAAGCACTGCAAACACCTGAGGCTGATGGTAGCAAAGCTTTTCTCCCGTTCCCAGACGCCTTCAGGTGAAATTGGGAAAAGAGGATCGAAGTTCTGAGCACTCGTAGCACTTCGTAGTGGCTCTTCTTAATTGCCCGGGTGAAGTCCAAGTTGCTCCCCGACAGTCACTTCCGGGATTCACTTTCCATCCGGGAAGCCCAGGCTGCTCTGCGAAGGCGCCGCAGGGCTCCGCCCACACCCACAATGCACCTCGCGGTTCCACCGAGGCGGCTGCTCTGTCACGTGTCAGCCGCCGGCGCGCGTCCCCGCTCGGCGCAGGCGCAGAGAGCACCCACCAGCTATTTTTCTCCGTGGCGTCGGCGACGAGCGGAAGTTCTGGGGAGCGCCAGTTCCGTCTGTGTGTTCGAGTGGACAAAATGGCGAAGATCGCCAAGACTCACGAAGGTAAGCGGTCTTTTTCTGCTTACGAGCCCTCTCCGATGCCAGCTTGCTGGAGCTCTGTCTTTTTAGGCGTGTCCCTCTCCCCGGCGTTTCCTCCTAGGCGGCCGATCCCGCGCTTCGGGGTGTGGGTCGGCTCTGGGGCGTCAGCGGCGCAGGCCACTGCCCCGCGTAATGGCGTCCTCCTCTACACCCCCGACAGGCGCTTTGTTCCGTGTTTGCAGGCTGCCACTTCAGAGTTGCTCCTCTTTTCTGACCCCAGGGTTTCGTTGAGGCGGCTTACTGAGGAGGATTCCGGGGCGAGAGAGCGGGGAGGCGGGCGTGGGAGGGAAGGCTCACTCGCCCCTCGGCGCCGTGGTCCGCTTCGCTTGTGTACGGGAGAGTCAGAAAAGCTCTGGAACACGGCAGCCGTTTTTCGGGGTGCATGAAGTTGAGTTTGGTAAAACCGAGGTCCGTTATTCCTCACCCTGGTAATCTGTATGTCTTCAGGCGTTTAGTTTACCTGATTTTTCTTCCTCGAAATGATTTGGGCATCAAATTAGGTAGCTTCCTTCCTTATTCACTTCTAGTGTAATTTTTGTATTTTTTCTTTGGAGGCTTATTATTGGGGGACTAGATGGGAGAGAGAAAAGCACGCTACTTTTTTTTTTTAAATAAATGACCAGAGTTTTCAAGGTAGTCGGTCGCTTTATGGTATAGAGTATAAAATTGGAAAAACGTTGAGAATAAACTGCAATCCATGAGGGAGCATCCAGACAAGATAGAAAATGGGGCATGGCAAGTTGGAGCAGCATTTCTTGGTTTCTGACTCAGAATCCGAAAATTTAACTGAATACAGGCTTCGAAGAGAGTTCTTGAACGCATTCCTTCTAGGTGTGTGGTTCGATAATTGTCGGAGGTAACAGACTAAAACCATCTAAAATTTCACAGACTGAGGGAAACGGACATGTATATATCCTAATTCTCTTATGAGGCAAAATGAATGCTTACTTAGAAGCAAAATCAACATGTTCTGGAAACTGGATAACGGAGTTATTTCACTGAGGAGGTGACGTGTCCCTGTTCTAAAAGTATCAATCAGTGTTAAATTTAGGGGAGGACATCTGAGCCTGAGAGAACATCTTGCAATAAGGCAGTGAGTTGTGAAAGGTGTGCTTGAGTAGTTTGCTGTGGCAGGAAAAGAGGATGCAAGGAGAGAATTAGAAGAATCTGAAAGTTAGGTTAAGACCACAGTAGGCCATCCAGAAAGTGAAGTCTGACACTTTTATTTTTGGAACTGGGGTTTGAGCCTAGGGGTATTCTATCTCCGAGCTCCACCCCAGCCCTTTTATTTTATTTATTTTATTTATTTATTTTTGTGGTTCTGGGCACAGCCTCCCGAATGCTGGGATTACAAGCGTGCGACACTACTCCCGGCAGCGTTTTAATTTTTTAAAATTTTATTTTTATTTTTTGTGGTACTAGGGGATGGAGCCCAGGGGTCTTCTACTCCCCCAACCTATTATATTTTATTTGGAAACAGGGTCTCACTAAGTTGCTGACAACTTCACTATGTAGCTGAGGCTGGCTTCAAACCTGTACGATCTCCTATCTCAGCCTTCCAAGTATTGGGATTACAATTTTGCACCACCACGCCCGGCTCCCCTTTTTTAAATTTGGAAACAGGGTATTGTTAATTGCTGACAGTCTTGCTAAGTTGCTGAGGCTGGCTTTGAACCTGCAGTTCTGTCTCAGTCTCCCAAGTACTCACATGTGTCACCACTCCCTGCGAGGCCAACGTGTGTGAGAGAGAGAGAGAGAGAGAGAGACACACACACACACACACACACACACACACACACTCACTCTCTGACCGACCGACCGACCGACCGACCGACCAGGGATTGAACCCAGGGACATTCTACCTCTGAGTTACACCTTCAATTCTATTTTTAGTCTTTTTATTTTTATTTTATATTTTTGCGGTACTGAGGATAGAATTTACGGGATTGTACAGCTGAGCTACACCCCTAGCCCTATATTTTAGTCTTTATTTTTGTGGGTTTGGGGATGGAACCCAGGGGCATTCAACCTCCAAGCTACACCCCCTGCCCTATTTTTTATTCACTGTTTTTGAATCAAGGTCTCACTAAGTTGCGGAGGGCCTCACTAAGTAGCTGAGGCTGTCCACGAACCGCCCCACCAAATAGCTGGGCGCGGCTTGTAATCCCCGCTTTTAGGAGGCAGAGAGACAGGAGGATCGCACAGGTTTGAAGCCAGCCGCGCTGGCTTAAGAGATTCTGTTTCCAAATAAAAAATATGTATAAAAAAATAGGTCTGGGAATGTAGCCGGAAGATAGAAGGGCTTCCAGGAACCTGAGTACCACCAAAAACAAAACAAAACAAAACAAAAGTAGCTGAGGCTGTCCACGAACCGTGATCCTCCAGTCTCCGCCTCCTGCATGCTGGGATTACAAACCTGCACCACCACGCCTGCTTTAGTCTATTTATTTATTAATTTATTTATTAAATTTTTTACATTTTTATATTTTTGCGGGTCTGGGGATGGAACCCAGGGGTATTTGACCTCTGAGCGACAACTCCTGCCCTATTTTTTTATTCTTTATTTTGAAACAGGGTCTCACTGAGTAGCAAAGGGCCTCACTAAGTAGCTGAGGCCGTCTGCGAACTGCCATCCTCCCATCTCAGTCTTCCGAATGCTAGGATTACCAGCGTGCACTACCACACCCGGCTTAGTCTTTTTATTTTTGAAACGGTCCCACTGAGTTGCACTGGGCCTCAATAAGTAGCTGAGGCTGTCCTCAAACAGAGATCCTCAGTCTCAGCCTCTGGAATCCTGGGATTGGCTTAATGGTTTTGCTGAATTGATGAGAGTCTCACTATTTCCTTAGGCTGCCCTTGAACCTGCAGTCCTCCTATCTCAACTTCCCAAGAACTGAGATTACAGGCCGGTCCCACCACACCTACCTTGTTAAACCCTTATAACTTGGAGCAGAGTTAATTTTTTGCTTATAAATACATAAATCTTTTGTGTGAAGCCAGGTGTGGTGACACACACTTTTAATCCCAGTATTTGGAAGGCTGAGACAGTAGGATTGGGGCTTCAGGGAGAGCATCAGCTACTTAGTGAGGCCATCTGAAACTTAGTGAGACCTGTTTCAAAATAAAGAATAAAAACTAGGCCAGGGGTATAGTTTAGAGGTAGAATATCCATGCATTCCATCCCCAGTACTCTAAGAAAAAAGAGAGAGAGAGAGAGAGAGAGAGAGAGTGTGTGTGTGTGTGTGTGTGTGTGTGTGTGTGTGTAGGGGGTTATTGGGAAGTTATATCCCCAGCCTATTTTATTATCTGGGAACAGGGTCTCACTATGATGCTGACAGCCTAAATTGCTAAGGCTGGCTTGAACCTGTAATCCTCCTGTCTCAGTTTCCGAAGTACTGGGATTATGTAGTATGTGTCACCACACCCAGTATAAAATTTTTTTTTTCCTGCGGTACTGGGGATGGAACCCAGGGACTTTCTACCTCTAAGCGACACCCCCTGCCTGATTTTTTATTCTTTATTTTGAAACAGGGTCTCACTGAGTTACTGAGAACCTGTGATCCTCTCTTAGCCTCCCAAGTACTGGAATTGCAAGTGTGTGCCATCATGCCCTGCTTTTCATATAAATCTTTATAGTATTAGTACAGTCTCTTTTCTTAAGGTTTTCTCTTCTGAGATTGTTGCATCCAGGAATTCTACCTGATATCCACAGTACTTAGTGCATAATGGGTACTCAACTATTTAATCGATATTTATTTAGGTTAATGTATTATGTATGTATATATGTACATACATACTGGAGATTTAACCCAGAGACATTCTACCACTGAACTAAATCCCTAAGCTTTTTTTCTTTTGTTTTCTTTATTATTATTATTATTATTATTTTGGTGCTGGGGGATTGGTTGTAGGATTGACTTCTTACTTTTGAGCTATACCTCCAGTCCCTTTTTTTAAAAAATTATGAAATGGGATCTCAGTTGCTGAAGACCTTGCTAAGTTGCTGAGACTGTTCTGAAACCTGCAATTCTCCTATCTCAGCCTCCCAAGTCTTGGGATTACAGACTTGTTCTATTGTGCCCAGCTGGATGTATTTTAAAAGCTTCACAGAAATAGGGATCCTGACACCCTTTCCTCACCCCCGCACTGCTGGGGATGTAACTAGGGCATGCTAGTTACACCCCCAGCCTGAAGAAGTCATTTAAATTTAACTTTGGTAGGCTTAGATATATCTCTTTGGCTGAGTTAGGTGAGAAGCAGACTTATTTATGCATTGGGAACTTCCTGAACTGAGGAAGAAACACTCGGTTAGCATCAAATTTTGGAATGCTTTGCAAAGTTTGATTTTTGACTTGCCAGTAACTACAGATAAAATACCCTTCTCCTTACCCCAGGTAGCAAGTTCCTTCTGTGTTTTAGGAAAGTCACCAGTTGCACTGTGGAGGATGACTTAAAGAGAGGCAGAGCAACCATTCTTAGGCTCTTGGAGTAGTTGAGAAGAGGATTTGGGCCCAGCGTGGTGGTGCACACTTGTAACCCCAGCATTCAGGAGGCTGAGACTGTAGGATCTCGGTCCATGGACAGCCTCAACTATTTAGTGAGGGCTTCTGCAACTTAGACCCTATTTCAGAATAAAGAATAAGAAAATAGGGCTGGGGGTGTAGCTTGGAGGCAGAATGCCCCTGGGTTCTATCCCCAGTACTGCAGACAAACAAACAAACAAACAGTATTTGGATTTGAACTTCACTAGACCACCGTGTGTGTGTGTGTGTGTGTGTGTGTGTGTGTGTGTGTGTGTGTGTGTTAGTTACTAGGAATTGAACTCAGGGGGTATTCTGCCTCTGAGCTATACCCCTGGCCCTTTTAATTTTTTTGTCTTGAAACAGGGTCTTGGCCAGGCATGGTGGCACATGCTTGTAATCCTAGCATTTGGGAGGGTGAGACAGGATCAGGGTTTGCGGACAGCCTGAGCCTTTGCAAATTAGTGAGGCCCTTTGCAATTTAGTGAGACCCTGTTTTAAAATAAAGAATAAAAAATAGAACTTGGTGTAGCTCAGAGGTAGAATACCCCTGGGTTCCATCCCTAGTGCTGAGAGAGAGGGAGAGGGAGAGGGAGAGGGAGAGGGAGAGGGAGAGGGAGGGAGGGGCTGGCCAGGGGCCAGCTTCAAAACTATGATCCTCCTGTCTCAGCCTTTCAAGTGCTGGGATCGACATTTGCTATCACACTGGGCTAGAACAACTTTTTTTTTTTTTTTTGGTGGTACTAGGGATGGAACCTGGCGGAATTCTGCCTCCAAGCTACACCCTCTGCCCTCTTTTTATTCTTTATTTTGAAATGGTCCCACTGAGTTGCAGAGGGCCTCACTAAGTAGCTGAGGCTGTCTGCGAACCACGATCCTCTGGTCTCAGTCTCCCAAATGCTGGGATTACAAGTGTGCACCACTACTCCCTGTTTAGAACAACTTTTAAAAATCTGTAGCACTTGTTTAATTTTTATTTTGGAGTTTATTGTCATGTTGCCCCCCCCCCCTTTTTTTTTGGTGGTACTGGGGGTCGAACCCAGACCCAGAGGCTTTCTACCTCCGGGCTATACTCCCAGACCTATTTTATATTTTATTTGGAAACAGGGTCTCACTAAGTTGCTTGCGAGCCTCATTAAGTAGCTGAGGCTGGCTTCGAACCTTGCACAATCCTCTTGTCTCAGCCTCCCAAGCACAGGGATTACAAATGTGCGCTACCACGCCCGGCTTGCCCCCCCCCCCTTTTTTTTTGTGGTGCTAGGAATTGAACCCAGGAACATTCTCTCTCTGAGCTACACTCTGGCCCTATTTTATTGTTACTTTGAAACAGTTTGACTAGATTGATAAGAGAATGTCACTACTTGCTGAGGCTGTCCTTGAACCTGGGATTCTCCTGTCTCAGTCTCCCCAGTACTAGGATTACAGGCTTGGGCCACCATGCCTGGTTATCATGTTGCTTTTTTAAGTAAAAAAGATTATTTTATCTCTTCATCTTAAACAATGTTGCTGGCAAGGACCTTTCTTTGTAGTTTAATGATTGAATGAATGAATGAATTTATTTTTGCAGAACTGGAGATTGAGCCCAAGGACATTCTACCTCTGAGCTACACCCCCAGCTCTACTTTTTATTCTTGATTTTTAAACAGGGTCTCACTAAGTTGCAGAGGGCTTCATTAAGTAGCTGAGGCTGGCTATGAACCTGATCTTCTGTCTCAACCTCTCAAGTACTAGAATTGTAAGTGTGTGTCATCACGCTTGGTTAGGATTTGGATTATTTATTTATTTTTGCTGTACTGGGGATTGAATTTGGGTATTCTATCTTAGCTAAACCCCAGTCTGACTGTTTCTCTTTCTTTTTGGGGTACTGGGGATGGAACCGGGGACATTCTACCTTTGAGTGACACTT
This sequence comes from Muscardinus avellanarius, assembly GCF_963383645.1. Taxonomy (NCBI): domain Eukaryota; kingdom Metazoa; phylum Chordata; class Mammalia; order Rodentia; family Gliridae; genus Muscardinus; species Muscardinus avellanarius. The sequence goes on from NC_137787.1 coordinate 40,886,848, forward strand.
CCAGCCCTATTATTTATTTATTTTTTTTGTTTTTGTTTTTATTTTTGGTGGTACCAGGGTTCCTGGAAGCCTTTCTATATCCGGGCTACACTCCCAGACCTATTTTTTTTTTTTTTTTGGAAACTGTCTCTTAAGCCACGCCAGCGCGGCTGGCTTCGAACCTGCGCCATTCTCCAGTCTCTGCCTCCTAAGTGAGGGGATTACAAACGTGTGCCACCATGCCCAGGTTTATTCTTTATTTTGAAACAGGGTCTCATTGAGTTGCAAATGGCCTCACTAAGTAGTAGCTGAGGCTGTCTCTAAACCTCGATCCTGTCTTAGCCTCCCAAATGCTGGGATTACAAGCTGTACCACCACACCTGGATCATTCTTTATTTTGAAACAGGGTCTCACTAAGTTGCGGAGGGCCTCATTAAGTAGCTGAGGCTGGCTGTGAACCCAAGATCCTCCTGTCTTAGCCTCCCAAATACTGGGATTACAAGTGTGGGCCATCATGCCTGGCTGATTTTGGATTTTTTTTTTTTTTTGGGAATGGAACCCAGGGACATACTACTTCTGGGCTACACCTCAGCCCGATTTTTTATTCTTTATTTTGAAACAGGGTCTCATTGAGTTGCAAAGGGCCTCACTAAATATCTGAAGCTAGCTGTCTGAGAACCGTGATCCTCCTGTTTTAGCCTCTCAAATGCTGGGATTATAAGTGTGCACTACCCCTGGCTCTTAATTTGGATTTTAATACAAACATTAATTCATAATTTTCTGTACCTTTATAATTAGAACACTCTGCTAATCAACAAGCACATAAAATCATTAGGTGAAATTTAATAGGTGAAAGTAGTTTCTGAATATTACCCAAACGAGGAACCACTTGCTGGGAACTTGAAACTTTTTTTTTTTTGGTGGTGGCACTGGGTTTCCTGGAAACACTTTTACCTCTGGGCTACACTCCCAGACCTATTTTATACTTTTTTAAAATTTGGAAACAGGGTCTCTTTTTTTTTTTTTGCAGGTCTGGGGATGGAACCCGGCAGCATTTGACTTCCGAGCTATACCCCCTGCCCTAGTTTTTTTATTCTTTAATTTGAAATGGGGTCTCACTAAGTTACGGAGGACCTCACTAAGTAGCTGAGGCTGTCCGCCAACAGCGATCCTCCGGTCTCACTCTCCCGAATGCTGGGATTATAAGCGTGCACCACCACTCCCAGCGCAAAACAGGGTCTCTTAAGCCATTGCGGCTGGCTTCGAACCTGCGTGATCCTCCTGTCTCCGCCTCCCAAGCATGGGGATTACAAATATGTGCCACCACGCCTGGTCCTCAGCTACTACTTAGTGAGGCCCTTTGCAATTCAGTGAGATTCTGTTTGAAAATAAAGAATAAAAGTAGGGATGGGGGTGTAGCTCAGAAGTAGAATGTCCCTGGGTTCCATCCCCAGTAATGCCAAAAAAAAAAAAAAAAAAAAGCATTGGTGATGTAAAGCCAGTCTCAGCACTTAAGCCTTCCACAATTTAGTGAAGCCCTGTTTCAAAATAAAAAGTAAGATAGGGCTGGGGTGTAGCTCAGAGATAGCCCCTGGGTTCAATTTCCAGTACCCCTCATACAAAAGTATAAAATGATTATTTTAAGGTATTAGGGATTGAACCAAGGGCCTAGCACATTTTAGGAAAATATTCTACCTCAAAGCTATGACTATTCCCCAAATATTTTACTTAATTTGGTACTGGGGATTAAAGACAGTTGAATTCTATTTCTGAGTTATACCCCCATTCTTTTTTATTTTGAAACTGGGTCTTGCTAAATTGTCCAGCTGATCTCAAACTTGTAATTACTTCTGTTTTAGCTTCCCAAGTACTGGGATTATAGGCATGTACCATCATGCCCTGCTCAGATGATTTTTTTTTTTTTTTTTTTTTTGGTACTGGGGTTCCTGGAAGCCCTTCTACCACCGGGCTACACTCCCAGACCTATTTTATACTTTTTATTTGGAAACAGGGTGTTTTAAAGTCAGCACGGCTGGCTTTGAACCTGTGTGATCCTCCTGTCTCCACTTCCCAAGCGCGCGCCACCATGCCCGGCTCAAAATGATATTTTTAATTGGTGGTTTGGTAGGGGTAGTTTAAGGGCTGGAAACGGGTTGAAGGGCCAAGTAAGATAATTTTTTTGGGATATTTGTTAATAAGTCTGGGCTCATAAATTGGAGTTTCTATTTGAGTGTATCTCAAGGCTAGGACTGCATTTTATTTGGGGGAATTGGGAATTGAACCTGGGGAGCATTCTATAGGAGCTACACCCCCAGCCCTTTTTACTGATATATTTTGTGATACTGGGATTGAACCCAGGGACATTAAAAAGGGCCTCACTAATTAGCTGAGGCTGTCCCTGCTAACTGCGATCCTCCTGTCTCAGCCTCTTGAATGCTGGGATTATAAAATGTGCCCCATCATGCCTGGCATGAATGAACCTTTTTAAAATTGCCTGGTTACAAAGGGCTTAATTCAGTTGGACAAAGGCCAGTGGATTAGCAAGAATTGTGGCTACTTGTTAGGCCACAGAAATAATTTGTAGTGGAAACTATGTTTCTTTGGTACTATAAGGTAATGCTAAAAAATTGGAAGGCTAGTCTATATTTAAAGAAGACTAAAGGAAAACTAAATACAGTGTCTAGTTCTTTTTTCTTCCCCTCTTTTCTGGCTACTGAGAATTGAACTCAGGGTTGCTCTACCAGTGAGCTATATCCCCAGCCTTTTTAGTCTTTATTTTGAGATGGGATCTATCTAAATTGCTTAGGCTACCTCAGCCCCCTGAGTTGCTGAAATCACAGAAGTCCACACAGTGCCTGGCCTGTGACTGATGATTGGTTGATCATGGAAGCCCTCGGCAACTTAGTGAGACCCTGTTTCAAAATAAAGAATAATAAGACCGAGGATCACGGTTCACAGACAGCCGAGGGCCTCAGTATGTAGCTGAGGCTGTCTGTAAAGCACGATCCTCTAGTCTCAGCCTCCCAAATGGTGGGATTATAAGCGTGTGCCACCACAACTGGCTTGATTTCAGATCTTAATTAAACTTTTAATCATAAAATGAAGGAGGTGGTTATAACCAAATTATGTAGGGTGCTTGTCTTAGTTTGTATTTCTAATTCAAAGTACTTGAGGCTGGGTACTTTATAAAGAGGCTTTATTTAGCCTATAGTTTTAGAAGGTGAAGGTCCAGCTTTGGATACCCTATCTGTTCATCCATTGGTGAGGACTTTCTGGCTATATCACTACAGGGTACCATCATAAGGAAGAGATCAAAAGAAAGGAAGCATAAGAGATTCAGGGAGGTGCCATATTTTCTTTTTTCTTTTTGTGGGTCTGGAGATGGAACCCCAGGGGCATTGGACCTCCGAGCTACACCCATGCCTTATTTTTTTTTTTATTCTTTATTTTGAAACAGGGTCTCGCTGAGTTGCAGAGGGCCTCACTAAGTAGCTGAGGCTGTCCACGAACCATGATCCTTCAGTCTCCGCCTCCCAAATGCTGGGATTACAAGCATGCATCACCACGCCCAGCTTGTTATATTTTCGTATAAGAACCCCCTCTGGAAAATTAACCCACTTTGTGAGACTAGCATTAATCATTCCTGAAGGCAGTGCAGGCCTAATTATCTTTCATTAGTCCTCTCCTTCTTTTTCTTTTGTACTGGGGATTGAACCTAGGAACATTCTTTCTCTGAGCTGCTGCATTCTTAGCCCTTTTTATTTTTAATTTTTATTTTTTGCGATACTAGGGATGGAACCCAGGGGCATTCTACCTCCGAGGTACACCCCCAGCCCTATTTTTTAGTCTTTATTTCAAAACAGGGTCTCACTAAGTAGCTGAGGCTGGCCACAAACCAGGATCCTCCTGTCTCAGCCTCCCAAATGCTGGGATTACAAGCGTGCACCACCATGCCTGGCTGCCCTTTATTGTTTTGAAACAGGGTCTTACTAAGTTGCTTAGGCTGGCCTTACATCTATGATCCTTCTGTCTCAGTCTCATAAGTACTAGGATTACAGGTGTGGGGCTATCAGGCCTGACTAGTCTCCATCTTTTCTATTTATTTTATTTATTTAATTAATTTATTTTGTGGTCCTGGGAATGGAACTCAGGGACATTGTATCTTCAAGATACACCCCCAGTCCTATTTTTTGGGTACTGGGGGATAGAACCCAGAGGCTTTCTACCTTCGTGGTATACTCCCAGACCTATTTTATATTTTATTTGGAAACAGAGGGTCTCACTAAGTTGCTGAGAGCCTCACTAAGTAGCTGAGGCTGGCTTTGAACCTATGCGATCTTCCTGTCTCAGCCTCCCAAGCGCGGGGATTACAAGCATGCACCACCATGCGTGGCTTTATTTTTTTTGTGGTACCAGGGGTGGAACTCAGGGCCATTCTACCTTGAACTACACCCCCAGCCCTATTTTTTATTCTTTATTTTGAAACAGGGTTTCACTGAGTTGCATAGGGCCTCACTAAATAGTTGCTGAGGCTGTTTGCGAACCACGATCCTCCTGTCTCAGTCTCCCAAATGCTGGAATTACAAGTGTGCGCCATCATTTCCAGCTTAGTCTTTTTATTTTTTTTGAAACAGACTTTCACTGAGTTGTGAAGGGCCTTGCTAAGTAGCTGAGATTGTCCGTGAACCGCGATCCTCCTCAATCTACCACGCCTGGCTCTTTTTAATTATTTTTATTTTTATTTTTGTGGTTCTGGAGATTGAACCCAGGGGTATTGTACCTCTGAGCTACACTCTCAGCCCAATTTTTTATTCCTTATTTTGAAACAGGGTCTCACTAAGTTGTGGAACACCTCACTAAGTAGCTGAGGCTGGCTGTGAACTTGGATCCTCCTCCTGTCTCAGCCTACCAAGTACTGGGTTTACAGGTGTGCACCACCATACCCTGTTCTATTTTTTTTTTTTTTTGTACCCAGGGGCATTCTACCTCCGGCCTACACCCCCAAGCCCTATTTTTTTATTCTTTATTTTGAAACGGTCACACTAAGTTGTGGAAGGCCTCACTGAGTACCTGAGGCTGTTTGTGAACTGCTATCCTCCGATCTCAGCCTCCCGAATGCAGGGAATGCAGGGATTACAAGCGTGCACTGCCACACCTGGCTTCCACCTTTTCTTTTTATTTATTTATTTATTTTTAATTTATTGGTTTTTTTTTTTTGGTGGTACTGGGGTTTCTGGAAGCCCTTCTACCTCTGGGCTACACTCCCCAGACCTATTTTATATTTTTGAAACAGGGTCTCTTAAGCCAGCATAGCTAGCTTCGAACCTCCTGTCTCCGCTTCCCAAGCGCGGGGATTACAAGCGTGCACCACCACGCCTGGCCCCTTCTTTTTATTTATTAAAAAATTATTTTTTGAGCCAAGAATGGTGGCGCACTCCAAGCATTTGGAAGGTTGAGACAGGAGGATCGCGGTGGTTTGCAGACAGCCTCAGCTACTTAGTAAGGCCCTTTGCAATTCAATGAGACCCTGTTTCAAATTAAAGAATAAAAAATAGGGCTGGGTATGTAGCTTGGAGGTAGAATGCTCCTGGGTTTCATCCCCAGTACCCTCTCAAAAATTATTTTTGGTACCGGCATGAACCTAGGCGTATTCTATTTCCAAGGTACAATTCAGCCCTTTATTTTTTTAGTTTGAAACAGTGTCTTTCTAAGCTGCCAAAGCTGGCTTCAAACCTGTAATGTCCTCTCTCAATCTCTCAAGCATTGGGGTTACAAGTGTAGGTCATCACACTGGTTAGGCACCACCTTTTAAAAGTAATACCACCTCAGCACTGACCCACTGGAGGGAGACCAGGCCCCATCTAATGCTACATGGATCTTTGAGGGACAGACCATGTCCAGATCATAGCAGCTCTGAATTCCATGCTAAGGAATTTAGAGTCTCTTCCCAAGTTCTCTTTTTATAGTCTCTATTCATACTCCTTTTACTTTTTTTGGTTGATTCCTAGTGCTGCTACTTACTACAAGGTGTAGTTTGTAAAAGAACTGATGAGGTTACCTTTTTTATTTAATGTGAGTTTGCCTTTTTGTCTCAAATTTTTAATGCAGGTATATTGGGGAAAAGGCAGTTTAATAAAAATCCTAGACACACAAAAAAACCCCTCTGTTGTTTTATTATTTAGAGGGTGGTCTCACATGACCTGGGCATTACTTGAGGGAAACTTGTTAGAAATGCATACTTGAGTGCCCAGTGTGGTGGCACATGCTTGTAATACCAGCATTCAGGAGGCAGAGACCAGAGGATTGTGGATCAAGGACAGCCTCACCTATTTAGCGAGGACTTTGCAAATTAGTGAGACTCTTTCAAAAAAATCAAAAAGGCTAAAAAATAGGACTGGGAGGTACAGTCCCCCTGAGTTCCATCCCTGGTACTTTATAAAAAAAAAAGAAAATGGAAAAAAAAAGAAATGCAGACTTGGATCTGACCCAAACCTCTTACCTTTTTTTGGGGGGGGGGCGGTCTGGGGATGGAATCCAGGGGCATTTGACCTCTGAGCTACACCCCCTGTCCTGTTTTTTATTCTTTATTTTGAAACGGTATCACTAAGTTGTGGAGAGCTTCACTAAGTAGCTGAGGCTGGCCGTGAACCACAATGCTCTGGTCTCAGCCTCCCAAATCCTGGGATTACAAGCTTGCGCCACCATGCCCAGCTTCTACTATTTTTTATTTTTTAAGTGGGACTGGGAATTGAACTCAGGGGCCTTCTTCTAGCTACCATGGCTAATCTACAGCTACCTCTACTACATTTTAACAAAATCTCTGTTGCAGATTCAAGTTTGGGTGTTTGAGAACTGTTTTCCACACCATTGTTGAATCTTTTTTATTTTTACTATTTTTGTGTGGTACTGGGGTTCCTGGAAACCCTTCTACCTCTAGGCTACACTCCCAGACCTATTTTATTTTATTTTATTTGCGGGGTTGGGGATGGAACCCAGAGGCATTTGACTTCCAAGCTACTCCCCCTGCCAATTTTTTTATTCTTTTTTTTTGAAACAGGGTCTCAATAAGTTGCAGAGGGCCTCACTAAGTAGCTCAGTATGTCCCTGAACTGTGATCCTCCGGTCTCAGCCTCCAAAATGCTGGAGTTACAAGTGTGCACCACCACACCCAGCTCCCCAGACCTGTTTTATTATTTTTTATTTTTTATTTATTTATTTTTTTTGGTGGTTCTGGGGTTCCTGGAAGCCCTTCTACCTCTGGGCTACACTCCCAGACCTATTTTATATTTTTGAGACAGGGTCTCTTACGCCAGCGCGGCTGGCTTCGAACCTGCGCGATCCTCCTGTCTCCGCCTCCCAAGCGCGGGGATTACAAGCGTGCGCCACCACGCCCGGCTCCAGACCTGTTTTATATTTTTATTTGGAAAAGGGTCTATTAAGCCAGTGAGGCTGGCTTTGAACCTGCGTGATCTTTCTGTCTCTGCCCCCAAGCGTGTGGATAATAAGCGTGCGCCACCACGCCCAACTTATTTTTACTTTTTTTGTGTGTTGTACCAGAGATTGGATTTAGCGACATTTTGCCCTTGAACTACACCCCCAGACCTATTTACTTGTTTTTTGTTCTTATGATGGTACTGAGGATTGAACCCAGGGTCATTCTATCTCTGAGCAACACCCCCAGCCTGATTTTTTAATTTTTATTTTGAAACAGGATCTCACTAGGTTGTTGAGAGTCTACTACTTGCTGAGGCTGCCCTGGAACTTGTCCTCCTGTCTCAGCCTCCCAAGTACTGGGATTATAGGTGTGCACCACTATGCTTGGCTTTTACTTTTCATTTTGAAATAGCGTTTCGCCGTGTTACTGTGTACTGGCCTTGAACTTGAGATCCTTCCTGTTTCAGCCTCCAAGTGCTAGGATTACAAGCATGCACTGCTGAGCCCGGGTTCTGGTTGATGCCTTTTTAGATAGTTTTGCTCTATTACTCTGTGTGGCCAGTTTTTGGGCTCAAGTGGTGCTCCTGCTTCAGCCTCTCAAGTAGCCAGGACTAGAGAGATGTGTAGTTCAGTACTGTTGTTTTTGTAACTCTGGTAGTGCCAAGGTTAAATAATCTTGAGTGTAATTTTGGGTTCCTAGTCAACATCAACAATACTAATGTTTCAATTGGAAAGGTCTAGAATTTAACTAAGTAAACTTTGGTAATTTGTTCTGTGAAGATAATATGTAGTTGATGACATAGTAAATAGCTCTTTCAGTCAGTTAAGGTGAGATGTATTAAATGTTGGTGTAGTTTGATTTATATAATGCACTTATTTTACATTTTATGCACTTTAAGAGATTATTTTGAGTGTTGAGACCTTTGGAAAATGAAAGTCAGTAAATTGTATTATCTTTCTTACAGATATTGAAGCACAGATTCGAGAAATTCAAGGCAAGAAGGCAGCTCTTGATGAAGCTCAAGGAGTAGGCCTTGATTCCACAGGTTATTATGACCAGGAAATTTATGGTGGAAGTGATAGCAGATTTGCTGGATATGTGACATCAATTGCTGCAACTGAACTTGAAGATGTAAGTAACAAATTGTACAAGAGGCAAAGTTTTTTATTTTTAATTTTGTGGTAATGGGGATTGAACTCAGGGTGGTACTACCTCTGAGCTATATCCCCACCCCTTTTTATTTTTTATTTTTGAAACAGGGCCTCAGTAGGTCATTGAGAGTTTAAGTATTTTATTTAATTTTTTTGTGGTGTTGGGGATGGAACCTAGGAACATCCTACCTCCAAGCTATACCCCCAGCCCTATTTTTATTTTTAAACAGGGTCTCACTGAGTTGCAAAGGGCCTAATTAGCTGAAGCTGTCTGCAAACTGGGATTCTCCTGTCTCAGCCTCCCCGAATGATAGGATTACAAGTATGCGCCACCATGCCTGGCTCTGTTTTTTTTTTTTTTTTTTTTTTGTGGTATTGGGGGTGGAACCCAGGGGCTTTCTACCTCCGGGCTATACTCCCAGACCTATTTTATATTTGGAAACAGGGTCTCACTGAGTTGCTGAGAGCCTCACTAAGTAGCTGAGATTGGCTTCGAATCTGCGCGATCCTCCTGTCTCAGCCTCCCAAGCGCGGGGATTACAAGCGTGAGCCACCACGCCTGGCTTTGGCTCTCAGTTTTTGAGGCTGGTCTTAAACCTTGTGATCCTCTTGTCTCAGCCTCCCAGTTACTAGGATTATAAGCATGTGTCACCAATCTCAGCTTATTTTTTATTATTTATTTATTTATATTTTTGTGGTACTGGGGATGGAACCCAGGAGCATTTTACCTCTGAGCTACACCCCCAGTCCTATTTTTTTAATTTATTTTTAAACAGGACTTCACTGAGTTGCAAAGGGCCTAAGTAGCTGAGGCTTTCTTCGAACTGCGATCCTCCTGTCTTAGCCTCCCAAATGCTGGGATTTACAAGTGTGCCAATACTCCCAGCTGTAGCTTATATTTCATCTGACCATCTCATAAATTTAAGTTTGGTGAAATTTTAACCACTTTTTGTGTGATTCAGTAACACACAAACTTTATACTTGTACATTTTTAAACTGGTTATTATTTCTTGTGGCACAGTTGATTGAACCCAGAGACATTCTTCCTTTGAGTTAAACCCCAAGCCTGATTTTCTTTTATTTGAAAAGTGCCTCACTAAGTTGTTGAGGCTGGTTTCCAACCTGTGATCCTCCTGTCTCAGCCTTCCAAGTCCTGGGATTACAAGTGTGCGCCACCATGCCCAGCTTCCAAGCTGGTTTTTATTATTATTATTATTATTATTATTATTATTATTATTATTATTTTTTATTTATTTATTTTTTTTTTGGTGGTACTGGGGTTCCTGGAAGCCCTTCTACCTCCGGGCTACACTCCCAGACCAATTTTATACATTTTTATTTGGAAACAGGGTCTCAAGCCAGCGAGGTTGGCTTTGAACCTGCACAATCCTCTTGTCTCTGCCTTCCAAGCACGGGAATTACAAGCGTGCACCACCACGCCCGGCAAGCTGGTTACTTTTTATGAAATTTAAGTCGAATTTTAGTTTATAGTTAGAGCTCCCCTCCTCCCCTTGAGAAATTTAAAAGCCCAGTGGTGAAATTTCTATAAGACATTCAGGGACTGCAATTCTGAGTTCTCATACTGTAATGGCAAAAGACAGTAATGACTATATGTTTCAGAAGCCAAAAGGGAAATTATAATTTAATTTTATGGTACTGGGGGTGGAACCCAGAGGCTTTTTAACCTCCGGGCTATACTCCCAGACTTATTTTTATACTGTATTTGGAAACAGGGTCTCACTAAGTTGCTGAGAGCCTCACTAAGTAGCTGAGGCTGGCTTTGAACCTGTGTGTTCCTCCTGTCTCAGCCTCCCAAGCACTGGGATTACAAGTGTGCGCCTCCACGCCCAGCTGTCATTTTATTTTTAAATAAAATTAATAAGAAAATTAATAAGATGTTAAGATCTTTAGAATTACACATTGTTATACTACTATTTTTTTTTTTTTTTTGGTGGTACTGGGGATGGAACCCAGGAGCATTTTACCTCCAAGCTACACCCCCGGCCTTATTTTTTATTCTTTGTTTGAAGCAATGTCTCACTGAGTTGCAAAGGTCTTCACTAAGTAGATGAGGCTGTCTGCAAACTGCGACCTTCCTGTCTCAGCCTCCCTCAGTCTTTATTTTTATTCTTTATTTTGAAACAGGGTCTCACTAAAGTTCTAGAGAGCCTCACTAAGTAGCTGAGGCTGGATGTGAACCTGAGATCCTCTTGTCTCAGCTTCCCAAGTACTAGGATTACTTGTTGCAACTTTTGTACCAGAAAAGTAATATGCAACATTGTTCTTTTTAAGCATACTGCTGGGGAAGCAAGTACATGTAAAATTAATCACTTTTACTTGTTTCTGTGGTTGTTAAATCATGTTAAAATATGTAAGTGTTTCAAAAACCAAGGAAACTAGAGAGTTCAAATAAGCTGTTTGTAGTTGCCAGATTTGAAAATTTTTTATTATGCTAATTTTTAAGTTCTAACTTTTTGTTTGTTGCTTTTGGGGTTTATTGCAGGATGACGATGACTACTCATCATCTACAAGTTTGCTTGGTCAAAAGAAGCCAGGATATCATGCCCCTGTGGCATTGCTTAATGATATTCCACAGTCAACAGAACAGGTGACTTGAAAACCGTAGTTTATTTCAGTTTTAAAAAAATGTCATAAGTCCATGGATGCCCATACATAATAGGAATCAGTTCTTACGTTTTCAGTAGAGTTAAATTAGAAATAGTATTTAATTTTGTAGAGGTAAACATTTTGTGAAGTATTATAACTGTGGAAATGTGGATATATGTATTGTCTCATTTCTATATGCCTTTTTTCATATTAACATCTATAATACATGATAGTGTATTTTATTACTAGTAGACATGTATTAAATCTTCATATGAATATTATAGTGCTCTGATTTTTGTTTATGATATTTGGCTTGATTATTTAATAAAGTTAATCTAAATGAGTTATGCTTCTTTTCAGTATGACCCATTTGCTGAGCACCGACCTCCGAAGATTGCAGACCGGGAAGATGAATACAAAAAGCACAGGCGTACCATGATAATTTCCCCAGAGCGTCTTGATCCTTTTGCAGATGGTAATTCTTTCCCACTTTTCTATAAGTATTCAGAGATTTATTTGTATTAAGTTGTCTTTAGCCCTTTGATTTTTTTTGGCATGCTTATGAATTTGCTTTTCTTTTTAAAAATCCCCCTTATTATAGATTTGTATAGATTTGGTTGAAGTCACAGATGCCATATTCTTCATCTTTATAATGCAAGTTTTCTTTCCAGGTAGAAGGACAAGAAAATAATGAGCCAATGCCATAGAAACGCAAAGGGTTAAAGGTTTTTCTTTTACTTTTGTTTTGGGTACTCTTTCTATACTTTGGACAAATGTGTTTTTTCTGTTCAAAATACTTTCAAAAGTATTTCATTCCAAATTTTAGAGTTTTAGGATTTGTTACTTTTGAGAAACTATTTCTCACACTAGAGCTTCCCCCATATTATTCTAAATATAGCTTAGTAAATGCACCTACTTTGCTCTAAGCATACTTAAAGTAAAAAAAAAAAGTATGTATCCAAAGACTTTGATATTTTTAATAGTTGGAGTCTGTTTTGCTAATTTTAGTGTGCAAGTCAGCACAAGGGGCATAGTGAACCTGATGGAAGCTTTCCTCAGGTGAGTGAGTCTCACAGAATTAAGGTGCCTGTTTCTTAATTAGATTCTGCTGCAGGTTTATAAATTAGATTTTCAGCCTGCATGAATTAGTAGGGATATTCTTTTTTTTTTTTTTTACTTGCGTAATTGTAATTGATTTAAACATGTATGTCAGAATTCACAGGCCCATACTAACTGTCCTTAATTTCTTTCCTACAGCAGTACTGCTATATGCCAGTCCTGTCTGCATTCTTAAGGGTGCAGTTCAACACATCCTCTCTAGATTATGGTGAAAAAGTATTCCAAAGGAAGTCTTATCAGAACTAGTGTCAGAAAGAATGACACTGCCAATTGGGCATGATCGTCAGCTTAGGAAATGTCTTAGAATTTCTTTTATTATTTTTTCCTCAATTATGATGCTATACTACTTGTATAGCTAATGATCACATTTCTAAATCATAGTGTGGCTCTGGATCTTGTTATATATACTGTTTGGGCTTCTTTAAGATATATTGAAGTTTACAAATACTTAAATACAAAAACAAATACTGAAACTTGAACCAAGAGACTAACACATCTCTTTGTATACCACTTTTCTTCTGTGTGCATCATAACCAGTAGAAGTAATATATTTTAAGTAATACGTTTCCTGTTGTAATTTATACTTTCTAAGAAATACATATATGTTTCTGGGTCAGCAAAGCTTAAAAAAAAAAAAAGCATGAAGCCCTTTTTAGTAATGTGACATCAGATTAAAATAATAGGTATATTTTTAAAAATCAGATTTTCTAAACTACAACTGTTTTAGAACACTGTATAAAGAATTTGTCTAGTCATAGTTATTTGTAGTCAGGATTTTAACAGCTTGGAACAGGTAATGTTTTGAATATAAATATCTTTCCAAAGTGTTACTAATGGTAAAGAGATAATTTTCTAGGCTTCTATTCTGCTGCTTGAAGTCAGAACTGCTGATGGAGACAAAGGCACGAAAGTGTACGTATTCCGGCTTAGCAACCCAGGAACCCATCACTTCTGAAGACTAAACTGTGCTGTCATTTTGTTTTTATATGCATTAAAATATTTGTTTTAAACTGCTGTAGATATGTTTGTGTTCAAACAGGTTAAATTGATCAGCAAACTCAATAAAAGTAAGATGTGTAATTATTAAAGTTTTCTATCAAAAATAAATTAAATTGATTATGGACAAACATAATGTTAGAGCAGGGCAGATAAATCACTTGAACTTAATTATCCTTTATTTATTGTACTCCTGTCCTGTTGCTGTTCTTTTCTGCAGGAGGGAAGACCCCTGATCCCAAAATGAATGCTAGAACTTACATGGATGTAATGCGAGAACAGCATTTGACTAAAGAAGAGGTATGTGAAATACCTCATTTTTTCCCCTGTGATATTAGGGATTAAATCCATAGGCATTCCACCTCTGAACTACACCTCACCCTATTTTATTTCTTATTTTGGGGGTCTTTTTGGAACTGGGGATTGAACTCAGAGCGCCCCACTGAGCTACATCCCAGCCCCTTATTTTTTATTTTGAAACAGGATCTCACTACGATGTAGAGGGCCTTACTAAGTTGCTGAGGTTGACTGTGAACATGCAATCCTCCTGACTCAGCCTCCTGCTAGGATTACAGGCGTGCACCATCATGCCTAGCTTCTGCCTCTTTTATTGATTTTATTTTATTTCATTTTTCCTGGTACTGGGGATGGAACCCAGGGACATTGTACTTCCGAGCTACATCCCTAGCCATATTTTTTTAGTCTTTTTTTTTTTTTTTTTTTTTTTTTGGTGGTACTGGGGTTCCTGGAAGCCCTCCTTCCTCCGGGCTACACTCCCAGACCTATTTTATATTTTTGAAACAGGGTCTCTTACGCCAGCACGGCTGGCTTCGAACCTGCGCGATCCTCCTGTCTCCGCCTCCCAAGCGCGGGGATTACAAGCGTGCGCCACCACGCCCGGCTCTTTTAGTCTTTTTAAAAATTTTTTTGAAACAGGGTCTCACTGAGTTGCAGAGGGCTTCGCTAAGTTAGCTGAGGCTGTCTGCGAACCGCTACCCTCCGGTTTTAGCCTCCTGAATGCTGGGATTACAAGGGTGAGGCACCACGCCCGGCTTCATTTATTTATTTTTTGGTACTGGGGATTGAACCCAGGGGCATTCTAGCTCTGAGCTACACCCCTGGCCCTATTTTATTTTTACTTTGAAACAGGGTCTTGCTGGTTGAGAGGCTCACTACTTGCTGAGGCTGTCCTCAAACCTGTGATCTTCCTGTTTCAGCCTCCCAAGTGCTGGGTTACAGGCATGTGCCACCACGCCCAGCTTTGCATACACACACACACACACACACACACACACACACACACACACACACATTTTTTGCAGTACTGGGGATGAAACCCAGGGGCCTTCTACTTCTGGGCTACACTCTCAGACCTACTTTATATTTTATTTAGAAACAGGGTCTTACTAAGTAGCTGAGGCTGGCTTTGAACCTGTGTGATCCTCCTGTCTCAGCCTCCCAAGTGCAGGGATTACAAGTGTGCACCACTACACCCGGCTGAACCCAGGGGCATTCTATTTCCGAGCTATACCTCCAGCCCTATTAATTTTTTATTTAGTTTGAAACAGGGTCTCATTGAGTTGCGGAGGGCCTCACTATAAGTAGCTGAGGCTGTCCGTGAACCATGATCCTCCTGTCTCAGCCTCCCAAATGCTGGGATTACAAGTGTGCGTCACCACGCCTGGTTTGCTTCATTTTTTTATTTTTTAATTTTATTTTGTGGGTCTGGGGATGGAACCCAGGGGCATTCGACCTCCGAGCTATACCCCCCTGTCCTATTTTTTATTCTTTATTTTGAAGCAGGGTCTCACTAAGTTGCAGAAGGCCTCACTAAGTAGCTGAGGCTGGCCGTGAACCTGCAATCCTCCTTCTTAGCTTCCCAATTGCTGGGATTACAAGCATGTGCCACCACACCTGGCTTGCTTCATATTTTAATGGTTGTGAAAGAATATAAAGTTGAGATTGAGAGACTTTTACATTTCTTCTTTTTGCTATTTGTTACATATAAAATTTTATGTGTGCCCTACTGGAAATTGAACTCGGGCATTTTACTTCTGAGCCATGCTCCCAGCCCTTTTTTAATTTTTTTTGGTACTTGGGATTCAACTCAAGGGTATTCTGCTTGTGAGGTATACCCTCAGCCCTTTTTTATTTCTATTTTTGTTGTTTTGTGGTATTAGGGATAGAACCTAGGGGCATTCTACTTCTAAGCTACATCTCTATTTTACTTTTTTAATTTTGAAATGGGTTCTAAGTGCAGCGGGCCTAAGTTGCCAAGGCTGACTGCAAACCTGCAATTCTCCTATCCCACCCTCCCAAGTAGTGGGATTATAGTTGGCTACCACTATACCTGACCCATGAAAGCAGTTTATTTTTTATTTTTTTAATTTTTATTTTTTTAAATTTAAAAAATTTTTTGTGGGTCTGGGGATGAAACCCAGGGGCATTCGGCCTCCAAGCTACACCCCCAGCCCTATTTTGTATTCTTTATTTTAAAACCGGGTCTCACTTAGTTGAAAAGGGCCTCACTAAGTAGCTGAGGCTGTCTGCGAACTGCAATCCTTCGGTCTCAGCCTCCTGAATGCTGGGATTACAAGCATGCGCCACCACGCCCGGCTGATTTTTATAAGTTTTCATTTTTTTTTTTTCCAGTACAGGGGATGGAACCCGGACATTCTACCTCCAGCTCTAATTTTTATTCTGTATTTTGAAACAGGGTCTCACTTAAGTTGCAGAGGGCCTTACTAAGTAGCTGAGGCTGTTCATGAACCGTGTTCCTCTGGTTTCAGCCTCCCAAATGCTGGGATTACAAGCGCGGGTCACCACACTCAGCATAATAATAATAATAATAACAACAACAACAACAACAACAACAAAACAAACAACAACACAACAATAACAATAGTAACAATAATAGTATGTATTTTATATATTAATAGTAATTATTTTCATTATTATATATATTTTTGTGGTGCTGGGGATTGAACTCAGAGGCATTCTGCCTTCAAGCTATACCCTCAGCTTGATTTTATTTCTTATTTGGAAACAGGGTCTTGCTAGGTTGATGTATGGTTCACTACTTTCTGAGACTGTCCTTGAACCTGTGATCCTCCTGTCTCAGCCTCCCAAGCCCTGTGTTTACAGGTGTGTGTACCACCATGCCCAGCTATGAAAGGATTTTAAATAAATGTTCTCTGCTTTGTCAAATGTTTTTCAGAGAGAAATTAGGCAACAACTAGCAGAAAAAGCTAAAGCTGGAGAACTAAAAGTCGTCAATGGAGCAGCAGCATCCCAGCCTCCCTCAAAAAGAAAACGGCGGTGGGATCAAACAGCTGATCAGACTCCTGGCGCCACTCCCAAAAAGCTATCAAGTTGGGATCAGGCAGAGGTAATTGCTATTTATTTATTTATTTATTTATTTATTTATTTATTTTAAGTTTTTCTCAGTTGTGGAGTATATTTGCTGACATAAAAGATAACCAGAGACTGGGTAGCTTAAAACACAAAAAGTTATTTTCTCACAGTTGTGGAGACTTGAAGTCCAAGATCAGAGTACAAGTATGGTTGTTGTATGGTAAGAGAGAGCTTGTGGTTTGCAGATGGTCATTTTCTCAGTGTCTAAACATGTTTTCTTTCTCTCTCTCATATATATATATATATTCTCATTCTTTCTCTTTCTCTCTCTCTCTCTCTCTCTCTCTCTCTCTCTCTCTCTCTCTCTCTCAGGATTGAACTTGGGCATTCTACCTGAGTTTTACTCCCAGCCCTATTTCTTTTCTTTTTTTCTTTCCTTGGTGGTACTGGGGGTAGAACCCAGAAGCTTTCTACTTTTGGGCTATACTTCCAGACCTATTTTGTATTTTATTTGGAAACAGGGTCTCACTAAGTAGCTGAGGCCGGCTTTGAACCTGTGCGATCCTCCTGTCTCAGCCTCCCAAGCGCGGGGATTATAAGCATGCTCTACCATACCTGGCTCTGGCCCTATTTCATTTTTATTTTTGAAACAGGGTCTCACTGGGTTGATGAGGCTCTCATTACTTGCTGAGGCTGTCCTTGAAACCTGTGATCCTCCTGTCTCAGCCTCCCAAGTACTGGGATTACAAGTGTGTGCCATCAAGTCCAGTGTTCTGTCTCTTCTTACAAGGTCACTGGTCCTAGTGGATTATGACCCCATGCTTATGAGCTCATTTAACTTTAAACACCTCCCAGAGGACCATTCTAAAGTCATATCAGGGATAACAACTTCAACATATGATTGAGGATTGGGGACAGAGTTTATATCATGGAGTTAAAAGAATGTTCC
This sequence comes from Muscardinus avellanarius, assembly GCF_963383645.1. Taxonomy (NCBI): domain Eukaryota; kingdom Metazoa; phylum Chordata; class Mammalia; order Rodentia; family Gliridae; genus Muscardinus; species Muscardinus avellanarius. The sequence continues at coordinate 40,904,438 of NC_137787.1, forward strand.
ATTTAGAATATTAATTATATACATGTTACACTGTGGAGGTTGAGTACAATATAATAGTCTTCCTTATTTTCTAGGTAGGTAATTTAAACCTTTTTACAGGTGGCAAATAGGTAATAGGCAATACTAATACATTTCTTTCCTTTGACTATCTTATTCTCCTAGAGGATTCTTAAAATACATGCAACCTGAAATTTGCCATTTTAACCATTTGGTGGCATTATTTATACATCAACCATGATGACTGTGTAGTCATCAACCAACCACTGTTTACAAAATTTTCACCATCCCAAATGCAATATCTGTAATCATTTAGCATTCTGTTCTCTCATGCAAAAGACTTCTTTATCCCTTGTCAAACCTATAATATCTTCGTTAGTTTTATTTGATGACTACCTCTTTTTTTTTTTTTTTTTTTTTTCGTGCTGGGAATTGAACTCATGGGCATTCTCCAAGCTTCATCCTCTATCCTTGGCCCTTTTTATTTTTTATTTGGAAACAGGGTCCTGCTGAGTGTCTGAGAGCCTTGCTAAGTTGCTAAGGCACTCTCTGAACTTGTGATCCTCGTGTTTCACTCCCCCTCCCAAGACTGGAATTACATATGTGCTCTACCATACCTGGCTTTTGCTTCCTATTTTACCCCCAAAATAGAAAGAGGCGAAACCTTTTCATGTTTCAACCATGAAATTTACCATTATGCCCATATCTGTTCTTATTTACTCTGCAATTATCCTTTTACAATATTTCTTAATGCAAGTTGACCATCTAAAGCTAACCCTTCTGTTAATGCACCATTTTTCATCCCCTCTTGTTCCTCAAAGACATTTAGGTAGTATCATGTCTTCATACTAAATTATTGTTATCAGCAAACATGTTTCTTTTGTCTCCATTTTTGGCTATTAAGAATAATGCTACTATGAACATTTATGAGTTTTTGTGAGGAAAACATGCCTTTTTCAAGAAACTTTGTTCATTAGTGATGGACATTGGGTTTCTTTTTGGCTGTTATGAATAATGCTAGTATGAACTTGGATTTTTTTGTATTAAAAACTGCAGAAAACCAGTTTTGACATTTTGACTCTCACATTCTTTTCCAGCTTTTATCCCATTTCTGTCTCTTTTTTTTTAAACTGGTGATTAAACCCAGGGGCTTTCTGCTTTCAAGTTATACCCTCACATCCCCCCCTCCTTGTTTTTTTATTTTTTTGTGGTACTGGGGATTAAAAACGGGCATTCTACCTTTGTCAAGGACTTAAGTTGCTGAGGCTGGTCTTGAACCTAAGATTTTCTTGTATCTACCTCCTAAGTACTAGGATTACAGGTGTGCACTGCAATGTTTGGCTTCTTTTTATTTTGAAGAAGGGTCTCACTAAGCTGGGTGTGGTGGCACATACTTGTAGTTCTAGCATTTCAGAGGCTGAGACAGGAGGAAGGTGATTCTCAGACAGCCTCAGCTACTTGTGAGGCCCTTTGTAACTTAGTGAGATCCTGTTTCAAAATAAAGAATAAAAAAATAGGGTTGGGGGTGTAGCTCAGAGGTAGAATGCCCCTGGGTTCCATCCCCAGCACCAAGAGAGAGAGAGGAGAGAGGGAGACTTAAAATTCCATCCCCTCATCTGCAAACAAGATCCTCCTGTATGTTGGGATTACAAGTGCACCACCATGCCTGGCATTTTTTTTCTTTCTTTTTTTTTTTCGGGTCTGGGGATGGAACCCAGAGGCATTTGACCTCTGAGCTATACCCCCTGCCCAATTTTTTTATTCTTTATTTTTATTCGTTGAGTTGTGCAGGGCCTCACTAAGTACCTGAGGCTGTCTGCGAACCGCAATCCTCGTCTCAGCTTCCTAAATGCTGGGATTACAAGTGTGCGCCACCAAGCCTGGCTTATGCCTGGCTTTAAAATATTTATTTAGGCCGGGCGTGGTGATGCATGCTTGTAATCCCCGCGCTTGGGAGGCTGAGCCAGGAGGATTGCACAGGTTCGAAACCAGCCTTAGCTACTTAGTGAGGCTCTCAGCACCTTAGTGAGACCCTGTTTCCAAATAAAATATAAAATAGCTCTGGGAGTGTAGCCCAGAGGTAGAAAGCCCCTGGGCTCCACTCCCAGTACCACCAAAAAAAAAAAAAATGTTTTTTATTGGTGCACTGTAGTCGTACATCTTAATGGAGTACAAGATGGTAGAGGCATACATACACACATCTCCCAATTAGCCCTTACCCAATTCCTGCCCCATTTCCTTCTCCCTTCTCATGTTTGGCTTAGTGATTGACTTTGATATGTTAATGTGCATAAGTACATTAGGGAATTACCCTCTTTCCTCATTCTGTATATATTCCTCTCTGAATTCAGTACTAGGACCTGAACCCAGGGGCATTATACTAGTGAGCTAGCTATATCCCCAGCCCTTTTTTATTTTATTTATTTTTGCGGTCCTGGGGATGGAACCCAAGGGCATTGTATCTCCAAGCTATAGCCTCAGCCCTGTTTTTTAGGAAATTTTTTTTTTTTTTTGGTGGTACTGGGAATGGAACCCAGGGGCCTTCTACCTCCGGGCTATATCCCAGACCTATTTTATATTTTATTTGGAGACAGGGCCTCTTAAACCAGCTGAGGCTGGCTTTGAACCTGCACGATCCTCCTGTCTCAGCCTCCCAAGCGTGGGGATTACAAGCGTGCGCCACCAAGCCTGGCGAATTTTTTTTTTTTTAAAACAGGGTCTCACTGATTTGCAAAGTGCCTTGCTAAGTAGCTGAGGCTGTCCCTGAACTGCGATCCTCCAGTCTCAGCCTCCTGAATGCTAGGATTACAAGTACGCGCCACCATGTCTGGCCCCAGCCCTTTTAAAAAAATTATTATTGTTGTTGTTATTTTTTTTTTTGTGGTACTGGGAATGGAACCCTGGGAATTCTACCTCAGAACTACACCCCTATCCCATTTTTCATTTTGAAACAGGGTCTCACTGAGTTGTGGAGGACTTCACTAAGTTAGCTGAGGCTGTCCTCAAACTGCGATCTTCCTGTCTCAGCCTCCCAAATGCTGGGATTACAAGCATATGCCACCATGCCCAGCTTAAACTTATTTTTTATTTTGAATAAGCATCTTGCTAAGTAGGTGAGGCTGGCCTTGGACCTGCTATCCTCCTGTCTCAGCCTCCTAAATACTGGGATTACAAGCATTTGCCACTAGGACCATCTCTTAACCCATATCCTATCCAGAAACAAATTTTATTGCTTTCACCTTTAAATATAAGGTTCAAGTCATTTTTAGTGACATCTGTTTTTACCACCATATTTTTTTTTTTTTACGGGTCTGGAGATAGAACCCAGGGGCATTTGATCTCCGAGCTACACCCCCTGCCCTATTTTTTATTTTTTATTCTTTATTTTGAAACCGGGTCTCACTGAGTTGCAGAGAGCCTCACTAAGTAACTGAGGCTGTCTGCAAACCGCGATCCTCCGGGTCTCAGCCTCCTGAATGCTGGGATTACAAGCGTGCGCCACCACGCCCGGCTTTACCACCATATTTAAAATCACTCTTTGCTCTAGTTAGGACTACTGAAGATTTACTTATTACCAAAAATCCTATGAGACCATGGCAGTATCCTCCCATTTCTATAATTGGGATATATTAAACCTAATAGATAATTTTTATACAGTGTAGTTTAAGATAGATTCTTAGGACTACCCATTTGCTCACTTATATGTGAAATTTGATTCTGCTGATATAGTTAATTACTAACTTTAGTTCTATGGTTGATACTTAGTGATAATGAGATGAGTTTTGTTCCGCTGCTGCTGTTTAGCTGTATACTTTTTTTTTTTTTTTTTTTGCGGGTCTGGGGATGGAACCCAGGGGCATTTGACCTCCGAGCTACACCCCCTTCCCTAGTTTTTATTCTTTATTTTGAAACTGGGTCTCACTGAGTTGCAGAGGGCCTCACTGAGTAGCTGAGGCTGTCCGCGAACCGTGATCCTCCAGGTTTCAGCCTCCCGAATGCTGGGATTACATGCGTGCGCCACCACGCCTGGCTAGCTGTATACTTATAATAGACAAAGAGTTTTGCCTGGTTAGCTGTATACTTATAATAGACAAAGAGTTTTGCCTGGCTAGCTGTATACTTATAATAGACAAAGAGTTTTGTTTTCTGTAATAGCTGCAGAGACTCAGACTTTTTTCATTCTGCTCATCTAACACAACTTTACCCTGATTGTGACTGTGGGAATTACAGTGCATAGTAGGAAGGATTTATTTTCGACCTTCTAATTCAGCAGAAGGGCCAAGTGTCAAAAATTGAGGTTTTGAATAGGATATGTTCTTTGCTTATCTGATGCAGATTAATATTTTTTGGTACTGGAGATTCAACCCAGGGTCATTACACTCCTAGCTACACCCTACCCTCTTTTATCACTTAAGATTTATTTCAAAGCCTGAAAACATCAAATTAATTTAATGGAACTACTGTAATTTCTTATAATGCATACACATTTAACATAAAACCTAAAAAAGTAGACATAAATTAGTGAATTCCTATACAGTGTGTATAATTTTCAAAAGCAATGGCACTTAACAGAATATTAGTTCTAACAATAAAATATCAAAGAATTTCCACAATTAACAACATCATAATTAGCAGCAAGTTTTTAGACTAGACAAATCTGCCTTTATACTTTCAGGTTTTTACTTACCACTAGCCCTTTTTATTTTTTGTTTTGAAACAGGGTCTTGCCAGGTGGCTGAGTTTTGCTACATTTTTGAGGCTATCTTTCAGCCTGTGATCTTCCTATCTCTGCCTCACTTCCCAAGTGTGCACCACCAAGCCTGGCTGGCGCAGAATTTTTTTTTTTTCTAAGATGTCAATCAAAAGACCAAGTTTTTGGTTCAGTCTTACTAGTTATCTGATGCAGGGTATGTTTTTTTTTTTTTTTTAACTTACTGTTGCATTGTAATCATACATCATTAAGAGATACAGAATGGTAGAAGAAGCATACATGCACACATCATACATTTAGGTCTTTCCCAATTTCCACCCAATTCTCTTCTGCCTCCCTCCTTCTCTAGTTTGGCTTAGTGAATGATATGTTTGCAAGTGTACATGCATACTCGGGTGGTTCAGAATTTTTTTAACCTTGAGTAATATAAATTTTTATTGTTTAAGGAAAAGATGGAATATTTTGTATAGTATTATGCAGACTTTCAGAAAAAAGCTAGGATAGAGTTCTGAGGTCTACAAGAGCATTCAATGTTTGAGGACAAATTTTAATTTGTTTACACTAAATCACCTATTGAAAGCTGGGCACAGTGGCACATGCCTGTAATCTCAGTACTTTGGAGGCTGAGACAGGAGGATGATAAACCATAGCCAGCCTCAGCTACATAATGCGGTCCTCTGCAACTTAGACTCTGTTTCAAAATAAAGAATAAAAAATGGGTCTGGGGGTATAGCTTGGAAGTAGAATTCTCCTGGGTTCAATTCTTAGGACTGCACAAAAAAAAGAGCTGAGTGTGTAGGGAGTTCCATCTGAACTGCCAAAAAAGCTGCTGATTTAATATGGTATTGTCTGTACTGGTAGAATGAACAAACTTCCTAACATACCTCTTTCTTTCTTTCTTTCTTTCTTTCTTTCTTTCTTTCTTTCTTTCTTTCTTTCTTTCTTTTCTTTCTTTTTTCTTTTTTCCTCCCCCCCCCCTTCCTTTCCTTTCCCTTCCCTTCCCTTTCCCTCTCTCCCTCCCTTCCTTCCTTCCTTCACTGGGAATGGAACCCCGGGGCATTTTACCTCTGAGCTACACCCCATTCCTTTTTTAGTTCCCTCCCTTTTTTTGGTACTAGAGATGGAACCCAGGGTGTTCTATCTGTTCTGGGCTATACTCAGCCCTGTCATCGTGTCACACACACACACACACACACACACACACACACACACACCCTCACCCCCCCCCCTTGTATTTGGAAACAGGGTCTCACTAAGGTGCTGAGAGCCTCACTAAGTAGCTGAGGCTGGCTTTGAATTTGTGCAATCCTCCTGTCTCAGCCTCCCAAGTACTAGGATTACAAGTGTGTGCCATCACGCCTGGCTTCCTGTTTTTTAATTTTATTTGGAAACAGTCTTATTAGGTTAAGGGGAGTCTCATTACTTGCTGAGGCTGTCCTCAAACCTGTGATTCTCCTGTCTGTTTTGCAAGTACTGGGATTATGGGTATGAGCCACCATGCCCAGCTTATTCTTTTATTTTGAAATAGGGTCTCACCAAGTTACAGCTGGCCGTGAACCTGTAATCCTTCTGTTTCAGCCTCCCAAGTACTGGGATTATAAATTTACGCCAGTCTTATTTGAGCTACTGTGGAAATTTGGATAGTTTTTAAATCTGTCACTAGTATTTTTTTTTGCCACTAATCTTGCTAGCATTATATGAGTAATAATTGTTGATAATATGATTATAAGTAAAAACTCAAGTATTGAAATCATGTCACTGTATATGGTTGAAAGATAATTACCTAGGTGTTCACACATACACATATGTAATCGAACAAAATATAAAAATTGTATTTCTTAGAATTAATGGATTCCTTCTCTCCCAAATGATGTACGTCTCTGAGCCCCTGTTTGAAATACAATATTAGATGGCTGGATATTGGTAGTGCACACCTGTAATCCCAGTACTTGGGAGGCTGAATCAGAAAGCTTACAGGTTTAAGGCCAATTTCAGCAATTTAGACAGTTTAAAAAGGGGGTGTGTGTGTTGGGGATGTAGTCTAGAAGTAGATTGCTCCTGGGTTCAGTCCCTGGAACCTAAATAAGTAAATATATGTCTGGAAGTTCGCTCAGAGGTAAAATGTCCCAGGGTTCACCCTCAGTACCCCTGTCCCCAGCCTTAAAAGGTACTGGTGTATTGCTGGGCGTCGTGATGCACGCTTGTAATCCAGGTACTTGGGAGGCTGAGACGGGAGGATTACAGATTCATGGCCACCCTCAGCTACTTAGGCCCTCCACAACCTAGTAAGACTCTTGTTTCAAAATAAAGAATAAAAAGTAGGGCTGGGCATGTAGCTTGGAGGTAGAATGCCCCTGGGTTCCATCCCTGGTACTGCAAAAAAAAAAAAAAAATTATATATATATGGTTGGGATATATCTCAGAGGAATGCCCCTAGTTTAATCCCCAGTATCCAAAAAAAAAAAAAAAAAAGTACTGGTATAATTAGAGCCGAAAGTCTTTCATTGCAGTTCTAGACAGAAAAACCTTAGTGATTTTCCCAAAGTCACAGATTTGTGGCAAATTCAGGATTTATACTTAGAATATTTTGTTTTTGTTTTAAAGTTTTGTCTTTTTTTTTTTTTTTTACTCTTCTAAATTAAGAGTTTAAATTTGTATTTACAAGAAAGTGGGTCTCTTGTAAGCAGAAGGATAGTCTTCTTTCACCTGCGTGTGTTTGTGTGTTTTGAACACCAGGGCATTTTGCCTCTGAGCTATACCTCCAGCCGTATTTTATTTTTTAGTTTAAAATAAGGTCTTGTTAAGTTGCTGAGGCTGGTTGTGAACCTACTATCCTTCTGTCTCACTTTCCTAAGTACTGGGATTGTGGGATTGTACCACCATGCCTGGCTTAATTGTAGAGAAGAATTTTATTTGTTTAAAGGTTTTTTTTTTTTTTGTTTTGTTTTTTTGGTGATACTAGGGTTCTTGGAAACCCTTCTACCTCCAGGCTACACTCCCAGACCCATTTTTATACTTTTTTTATTTGGAAACAGGGTCTCTTAAGACAGAGAGGCTGGCTTTGAACCTGCGCGATCCTCCTTTCTCCACCTCCAAAGGGCGGGGATTACAAGCTGTGCCACCACGCCCGGATATAGTTTTTTTTTATTTAACAGAAAATTTCGAATTATTTGTGTGAATAGAGATGTTTGAAATAAAATTTTTCTTATTTTGCTTTGTTAAGACCCCTGGACATACACCTTCCTTACGATGGGATGAGACGCCAGGTCGAGCAAAAGGAAGCGAAACTCCTGGAGCAACACCAGGCTCAAAAATATGGGATCCTACACCTAGTCACACACCTGCAGGAGCTGCTACTCCTGGACGAGGCGATACACCAGGCCATGCAACACCAGGCCATGGAGGTGCAACTTCCAGTGCTCGTAAAAACAGATGGGACGAGACCCCCAAAACAGAAAGAGGTACTTTTATTGGAGTCTGGATGTATGTTTGGTGAAATGTTAACTTGAGTGATCTTTATCAGTCTGATATCTATTTTCTCTAGTCTTAGCTGGACATAGACATAAAAAAATTTTAGAAAATATCTTAGAAGAAAGTAAAGTGTGTAGATCATAACTTTTTTGTGTGTGTGGTACTGGGGGTGGAACCCAGGGGCATTCTTCCTCCGAGCTATACTCCCAGCCTTTTTTTTTTAAATTTGAAACAAGCTCTCACTAAGTTGCAGAAGGCCTCACTAAGTAGCTGAGGCTATCCTGGAACTGTGATCCCTCTTGCCTCAGCCTCCCAAGTACTGGATTATAAGCGTGTACCACCACGCCTGGGTAATAATAACCTTTTACTTTTTTTTTCTTCTGTTTTTTTTTTTTTTTTTTTTTTTTTTTTTTAGGTACTAGGGATTGAACCCAGAGGCATTCTACCTCTGAGTGGTATCCCCAGTCCTATTTTATTCTTTATTTTGAAAAAAGGTCTCCCTAAATTGTGGAGGCCCTCACACATTGTTGAGGCTGTCTTGAAAATCTGTGTTCCTCCTGTCTCATCCTCTCAAGTACCAGGATTACAAGCATGTGCCATCATGCATGGCAACTTTTGCTTTTTATTTTGGGTAAATAGTCATGATATAAAATTTGCCATTTTATTCGTTTTAAAAAGTGGACAAGCTGGGTGTGGTGGCACATGGTTGTAATCCCAGCATTTGGGAGACTGAGACAGGATCGTGGTTCTCAGACAGCCTTAGCTACTTAGTGAGGACCTCTGCAACTTAGTGAGACCCTGTTTCAAAATAAGGAATAAAAAAAGTAGGGCAGGGGGTGTAGCTTGGAGATCGAATACCCCTTGGTTCCATCCCCAGACCCGCCTCCTTAAAAAAGGGGCATGAATGTGGCATGCAGTATATTCACAGTGTTCTGTGATCATCACCATTATTGATTTCACTTCTAGGATGTTTTCCTTATCCTAAGCAGAAACTATACCCATTAAACAAGAACCAGTCATTCCATTTCTCTTTCAGTCGCTGGTCACCTCTGTCCTACTTTCTGTCTCTGAATTTCTCTAAACCTCTCATTTGTGGATGTATGATCTAAGGGTATATTTCTTTAACAATTTATGGGAATTACTATGGTAAGCTAAGATTTAGTAGCATGTTGTTTGCTATAAAAATTTTCTCAAAAGATTGTTAATGACACAGGGGAATGCCTCACTTGTGCTGGATGAAAGTAGTATACAGTTGTCCATGCAGAGTTCTCAGCTACAGGGAGAAATGAATCAAATGGCTCAGGATACAAAGAATAGATAGCTCTGTATAGCAATAGTAGCTAAAAGTTTTTGCTTTGTTTTTCTGTTCATCATTAGTTACTACATGTTTTTGTAATTGGTGTAAAAGAAAATAATGAAGAGTATAAATATAGAACATCAAAAATTTATATTTGTGTTTAAGGGATATACTGTTTCTGAACTTGATGTTAAATCTATTAGTTGAGAATAAACCATGTTATTTAAACAGTGGTTAATATTGTGGTCTTATTGGTTTTCTCTTTGAAGATACACCTGGGCATGGAAGTGGATGGGCTGAAACTCCTCGAACAGATCGTGGTGGAGATTCAATTGGTGAAACCCCGACTCCTGGAGCCAGTAAAAGAAAGTCACGTTGGGATGAAACACCAGCTAGTCAGATGGGTGGAAGCACTCCTGTTTTGACCCCTGGGAAAACACCAATTGGCACACCAGCTATGAACATGGCTACTCCTACTCCAGGTAGGAACCTCTCTCATTGGAAATATTTTTTTCTTTGTGGATTTTTGTGTACTCTTAATGCCAGCTTTAGCAAAAATAAATATAAAAACTAGTTTTGCTATTTATTTACTAATTGAACCAAGGGGCATGGGGCATCCTATGTCAGAGCTACACCCTTAGCCCTGTTGCCTATTTTATTTTATTTTTTATTTTATTTATTTATATATATTTTTGTGGGCCTGGGGTTGAAACCCAGGGGCATTCGACCTCCGAGCTACACCCCCTGCCCTATTTTTTATTTTTTATTTTGAAACTGGTTCTCACTGAGTTGCAGAGGGCCTCACTAAGTAGCTGAGGCTGTCCGCGAACCGCTATCCTTCAGTCTCAGCCTCCCAAATGCTGGGATAATAAGGGTGCGCCACCACGCCCGGCTCTTATTTTTTCTTTTGAACAGTGTCTTATTAAGTTGTTAAGGGTTTGCCAAGTTGCTGAGGCTATCCTTGAACCTCTGATCCTCCTGTTTCAGCCTCCCAAGTACTGGGATTACAGATGTCCACTACTGTGCTCTGTTAGTTTGGGGGGAGAGGAGTTACTGGGGATTGAACCTGGGGGCATTCTACTTCTCTAATACCAGCCCTTTTTTATTTTTTATTTGAAACAGTCTTGCTGAGTTGCTGAGGCTGAACTTGAGATCCTCCTGTCTCCGTTTACCAAGTACTGGAGCATAGGCCTGGACCACCATGCTTAGCCTATTTTTATTTTGAAACAGGGTCTCACTAAGTTGATAAGGCTGGCCCTGAAGTTGCTATACTTCTTTCTTAGCCTTCTTACCATGTCTGACTTGGTTTGTATTTATAGTATGAAAGCAATGAATTACTAAGCTTGATCTTTACTATCATATCTAAGGACCTATGTAATGTTAAAGTTTGCATTATATATTGTTATAGAAGTTTGTGTTTTTTGGTAGGTCACATAATGAGTATGACTCCTGAACAGCTTCAGGCTTGGCGGTGGGAGAGAGAAATTGATGAACGAAATCGCCCCCTTTCTGATGAAGAGTTAGACGCTATGTTCCCAGAAGGATATAAGGTAGTAATAGAGAATATGAATGTGGTAATATTTAGGATGTGCACTTTTTGTGTGTGTGGTACTGGGGATTGAACCCAGGGGCATTCTATCTCTGAGATATACCCTAGCTCTTTCTATTTTTGTTTGAAACAGGATCTCCCTAGGTTGCTGCAAGTCTCACTAAATTGCTGAGGCTGGCTTTGAACCTGTGATCCTCCTGACTTAGCCTCACAGGTACTGGGATTACAGACATGTGCTACCACTATTGGCTGTGAACTTTTAAAGTGTTGAAAAAGTTTAGTTTGCATGTTTGCATTGGCCTTTCCCAAATTTACTGTTACTCTATTCTTTTAGCTATTTCCAAGTACATTTCAGTTCTAAAAAAATGATACAGTTGAAAAGAAGTGAGTTAACATAAAGCTTCTCTTTTGTTTTTCTTGAGGTACTGGGGATTCTAGGGGCATTCTAGCTATGAGCTATACTTCCTGCCCTGTTGTATTTTTAATTGTTGTAATAGGGTCTCACTGAGTTGCAGAGGCCTTTCTAAGTTATTGAGGCTGGCTATGAACTAGTGATCCTCTTGTCTCAGCCTCCTAAATACTGGGATTACAAGCATGCTCCGCCATACCCAGTTTTTTTTTTTTAAATTCTTTTCAAAAAGGGAAGTAAGAGCAAGACTGAATGCGAAAGAGTGAGAGCCAGACAAGAAGCCAGAGTGGGGGAGGAGAGAGACAGACAGACAGAGATAGACAGACAGATAGAAGAGAGAAGCCAGAAAGGGCCAGGAAACCAGAGGCCAAGAGAGAGAGAGGCGAGGAACTTAAGAGGGACACAAGAAACAGTAGAGGGAGACAGGAAACTGGAGAGGGAGACATGGAAACAAAGCAAGAAGCTTTTTTTTTTTTTTTTTTTTTTGCTGGTATTGGGGATGGAACCCAGGGGCCTTCTACCTCCAGTCTACACTCCCAGACCTATTTTTTTTTATATTTTATTGGAAACAGGGTCTCTTAAGCCAGGTGAGGCTGGCTTCGAACCTGAGCCGATCCTCCTGTCTCAGCCTCCCAAGCGCGGGGATTACAAGCGTGCGCCACCACGCCTGACTTAACCCCAGCCCTATTTTAATTTTTATTTTGAAACAGGTTCTTGCTAAGTTGCTGAGGGCCTCACAGAGTTGCTGAGGCTGGCCTCTAAACTTCCATTCTCCTATCTCAGTCTTCCAAGTTCTGGATTACAGGTGTATACTACCCTGTGGGGCTCCTCACATTCTTGCTATACCTATTTAAATTTTAATTAGTAAGCCGGGCGTGGTGGCACATGCTTGTAATCCCTGCGCTTGGGAGGCTGAGACAGGAGGATCACATAGGTTCAAAGCCAGCCTCAGCTACTGAGTGAGGCTCTCAGCAACTTAGTGAGACCCTGTTTCCAAATAAAGTATAAAATATGTCTGGGAGTATAGCCTGGAGGTAGAAAAGCCCCTGGGTTCTACCCCCCGTATTACACATACAAAAAAATTAATTAGTAGATGAGAAATATAAATATTTGTCATAAACATTCTGAATTTCTAATTAGTGGGATAGGTGGTAATTTTTTTCAAGTAATTAAAAAGCTTTCTACCTTATAAACTACAATATTTGAAGTGAAATCTTAGTTATTGTTATTCTTCAATTTATAAATTCAAGAAAATCTTAAATTGTCTTATAAATCCTTTAGGTACTTCCCCCTCCAGCTGGTTATGTTCCTATTCGAACTCCAGCTCGAAAACTGACAGCAACTCCGACACCTTTGGGTGGCATGACTGGTTTCCACATGCAAACTGAAGATAGAACTATGAAAAGTGTTAACGATCAGCCATCTGGAAATCTTCCATTTTTAAAACCTGATGATATTCAGTACTTTGATAAACTATTGGTAAGTGATAATAGCAGAAATTGCTACTTTTTGTTTGGGAGTTAGAAATCACAACATTTTGATATACTTTTAAATTTTCTTTTTATTACAGGTTGATGTTGATGAATCAACACTTAGTCCAGAAGAGCAAAAAGAGAGAAAAATAATGAAGTTGCTTTTAAAAATTAAGAATGGAACACCTCCCATGAGAAAGGTAAATATTACTTTGCTAAGTCATTATGTTCATTAATTTAGAAATTTATAATCATCCTCTTTATTGGATAATAGCATCAAGGAGTGAAAGGCAGGGGTGTGTGTGTGTGGATGGGTACTAGGGATTGAATCCAGAGTCAGGCAACACTCCTCAGCCCAGGACTTTGTTTTTCTAATCAAAGAATTTGTACTAAAAAGGATATAGGAAATAAAATTTTCTTTTTGTCCTTGATGCCCTTGAAGTTAATTAATGGCAGCATATAGGGAATTATATAAGTACCATGTATAGTTTGAAGAAGGAATGTCCCTTGGTTGAAATTAAGGCTTACATATACTTCTGTGGTTCCTATAGTTCTACTAAATTGCCCTTTTTTATTACTAGGGAATGCTGTAATTTGTCATAAAAATTCAAACTAGCATAAGCTTGACAGAAATGAACTCATCTCTTTTTATGTAAAACATTTTATATAAAAAGTGTACACTAAAATATTATAGAAAGTCTTTCTGGATTAGTTTGTTCTTTGATTATAAAGAAAACTTTTTTTCCACTTTTTCCCTAGGCTGCATTGCGCCAGATCACTGATAAAGCTCGTGAGTTTGGAGCTGGACCTTTGTTTAATCAGATTCTTCCTCTGCTGATGTCTCCTACACTTGAAGATCAAGAGCGTCATTTACTTGTGAAAGTTATTGATAGGATATTATACAAACTTGATGACTTAGTCCGACCATATGTGCACAAGGTTTGTTTTCCTTAAGTGATGTTTCGAATTGTTTAATATTTTTATTTTTAATTTAGAAATTCGTGGATTTGGTTTTTGTCTTTGTATTCTTGAAGTTAAAAAAAAAAAAAAACACGCTAAGCTGGGCGTGGTGATGCATACTTGTAATCCCAGTACTTGGGAGACCAAGACAGGAGGATTGCAGGTTCAAAGCCAGGCTCAACAACTTACTAAGGTCCTCTGCAACTTAGACCCTGTCTCCAAATAAGAAGTAAAAACAGGCTGGGGCTTTAGCACAGAGGTAGATTGCCTCTGGGTTCAATCTCCAGTCCCACTAAGGAAAAAAATAGTGCTAAAAACTAGGTGATTCTGTACATTTACAGTAGAAAGGCTAAATTCACTTCCTTTGAGGTGCTCACCGTTAACCAATAAATTTGTCTATCCTACAAAAGCATATATCAAGCCATGTAACATGTACATATAAATAAAGGTATATGTAGATGTAACTTTCTGCCATCTTTACCTAAATGGATTTATATCCATTTTTTTCATTTGCTTATATTAACATTAGGCTAGGGCAAGGTTAGGTATTTATTTTGAGATAGGTTCTTACTAAATTGCACAGGCTATCCTTGAATTTATGATATTCCTGCCTCTGTCTCCCAGCTGGAATTGTAGGCATGTACTAGCCAGCTTGGTCTAATTAAAAACTTTGTTCTTTGATTAATAAAGTCCTGCTAATTATAAATTTCCTATATGTGTTTGTTTTACATATAAATGTAACAAGTAATTGTTATGATTGTTTAACTTCTTTTTTTCTTCTTCAGATTCTTGTGGTTATTGAGCCACTGTTGATTGATGAAGATTACTATGCTAGAGTGGAAGGCCGAGAGATTATTTCTAATTTGGCAAAGGTATTACGTTAAATTTTTAGAGAAAAAAGTTTCTCTTGATTTGGTTATAGAGAGATGGTTGAGGTTTAATGTTATTAACTTATACTGTTTTGCTCTCTCTTCCTTTTAGGCTGCTGGTCTGGCTACCATGATCTCTACTATGAGACCTGATATAGATAATATGGATGAGTATGTCCGTAACACAACAGCTAGAGCTTTTGCTGTTGTAGCATCTGCCCTGGGCATTCCTTCTTTATTGCCCTTCTTAAAAGCTGTGTGCAAAAGCAAGAAGTCTTGGCAAGCGAGACACACTGGTATTAAGATTGTACAACAGATAGCTATTTTAATGGGCTGTGCCATCTTGCCACATCTCAGAAGTTTAGTTGAAATCATTGAACATGGTGAGTTGTAACATAATTGTCTTTTATAGGACTTGTCCCAAAATTTGGGCTTGTGTTTTGGGGAGACAATTTATTTAGTAAATAATGGGGTTAGCCGGGTGTGGTGGCACACGCTTGTATTCCCAGCATTTGGGAGGTGGAGACTGAGGATCGCGGTTTGCGGACAGCCTCAGCTACTTAGTGAGGCCCTTCGCAACTCTGAGACCCTGTTTCAAAAATTAAAAAGACTAAAAAATAGGGCTGGGCTGGGTGTAGCTTGAAGGTAGAATGCCCCTGGGTTCCATCCCCGTTACCACACACACACAAAAAAAGTGGGGTTAACAATATTAAGGTTTGTAATTTGGTTAGTTATAGAAAGACTGGTTTATGCTGGTTTCCACCTCATTTTATATAAGGCAAACAGACTTTGCAGTTTAGCTAAATGGTTAGATAATATTGCTAGTATATGGACAACATTGTGGGAATTCAGTAGTATTAGTTCATAGTTAAAACCTGTTCGGTTTTATAGGTCTTGTGGATGAGCAGCAGAAAGTTCGGACCATTAGTGCTTTGGCCATTGCTGCCTTGGCTGAAGCAGCAACTCCTTATGGTATTGAATCTTTTGATTCTGTGCTAAAACCTCTGTGGAAGGGTATCCGGCAACACAGAGGAAAGGTAAATCTATTAATTGGAATCTGTTTTCATTTCTACTTGTTACGTTGAGGCATTGTAAATCTAATTTGCTAAAGTATATGTATTTTTTTAAATAGGGTTTGGCTGCTTTCTTAAAGGCTATTGGGTATCTGATTCCTCTCATGGATGCAGAATATGCCAACTACTATACTAGAGAAGTGATGCTAATCCTTATTCGAGAATTCCAGTCTCCTGATGAAGAAATGAAAAAAATTGTGCTGAAGGTAATCGGTCCAGATTGTTTTCCAGATTTGTTAACCTAAACTAGGTTTGTTTCATGGTTCATTAGAGTGTTAGCTCTAATTTTTTTTTTAAATTCATTGTATGTTGTGTCAATACTGCTTGACTTATTACTATTTTTAACCTCTTAGGTGGTAAAACAATGTTGTGGAACAGATGGTGTAGAAGCAAACTACATTAAAACAGAGATTCTTCCTCCTTTCTTTAAACACTTCTGGCAGCATAGAATGGCTTTGGATAGAAGAAATTACCGGCAGGTAATTTTTTAATTCAATTTGCATGTTACAAATTATTTTTGTCCTGATTATCTTATACTTTATATATACTTGACTGTGAAAGGAGGCAGATTTTCATCAGCCACTTACATTCAGAGCTTTTTTCCTCCTTTTTTGTGGTACTGAAGATTGAACCCAGGGGTAATCTACCTCTGAACAATACCCTAGCCCTATTTTATTTTTTATTTTGAAACAGGGTCTCACTAAACCTGGATCCTCCTGTCTCAGCCTCCCAGGTACTGAGATTACCAGTGTGTGCCACCACGGCTGGCTCATTCAGTGCTTTGATCTAGCTAATTGAAACATGCATACAATTATACCTTGAATTACCTTGATTCACTTAGACTCATTTAAAATTTCTAGTTATTTGTTTTCTTAAGGTTTAATAAATAGTAACATTTTCAGCATGTTCACTAGCTAAGTAGTACATTTAGAATATTTTGTATTCGTGATACTGCTTTATTTCTTTGAATGAACAATATGTTTGAAGGGTTTTTTTTTTTTTGTTATTAGTTAGTTGATACTACTGTGGAGTTGGCAAACAAAGTAGGTGCAGCAGAAATTATATCCAGGATTGTGGATGATCTGAAAGATGAAGCCGAGCAGTACCGAAAAATGGTGATGGAAACAATCGAGAAAATTATGGGCAACTTGGGAGCAGCAGATATTGATCACAAACTTGAGGAGCAGCTGATTGATGGTATTCTTTATGCTTTCCAAGAACAGACTACAGAGGTAATGATAATTATTATAGCAAATTGCCAGTGACTTTCTGTAAAAAGCATCTTTTAAAGCAACTATCCCCAAAATAGTAATATTTGTGGTAATTTTCAAGACATTTATGTCCTCAGTTGCTTACCAGATATTCTTTCATCTCAAATTTTTGGATTTGATTTTTTAAAACTTGTGTTTGGGTGGGTAGAAAAGGTTGAAGTACATTAAAAATCATTTTGTCAGTCACAAGGAAACTAAATTTTGGTTCTCAAGGAATTTTTAATGTAACTTGGCTTTTCTTTTCTAGGACTCAGTAATGTTGAATGGCTTTGGCACAGTGGTCAATGCTCTTGGCAAACGAGTCAAACCATACCTGCCTCAGATTTGTGGTACAGTTTTGTGGCGTTTAAATAACAAATCAGCTAAAGTTAGGCAACAGGCAGCTGACTTGATTTCTCGAACTGCTGTGGTCATGAAAACCTGTCAAGAGGTAAGCTTTGTACCAAATTCTTATTTCTTCAACAAGCAGTTTAATATAAATAGTAACAATTTAATATTATTTCTTTTATTATAGGAAAAATTGATGGGGCACTTGGGTGTTGTGCTGTATGAATATTTGGGTGAAGAGTACCCTGAAGTATTGGGCAGCATTCTTGGAGCACTGAAAGCTATTGTAAATGTAATAGGTATGGATTTTGCTGGTCATGTAAGAACTTGCTTTTGTTTTTTTTTTTTACCTTTATTTGTAGTTTTTGAAAGAAAAATTCAGAATCATATTTAGAAGTTGGGTGATCTTTGTTGCTTCTTAGAAAGCAGAAAGCACTTTATGGTTGTAGTTAAGTCTGAGGATGTTGAAAAAAATCTTACCTTCTTAACCCATTTATGTTTTGCTTTAAAAGAGCAAAAGCAGGTTTAAGACTTAGAGAGGTGTGGAAGCAATCATAACTCAGGAAACTTTGAAGTCATGGAAGAGAAGATCCCAGGAGAACTAGTGTGTTAGCAGAAAAATATTCTGTCATGTTCTGTGAGGGGGAGTGGCCAGTTCTGAAATTTTAATTAATTTTAGAATGAAATCTTACATATTTAGTCAACCTTGAATTAGTTATTATGACAGGTGTTTTGAGTTTTTAATTTTTTTAATAGCTTAGTGGTAGAGCACTTGCCTAAGCATGCATGAAGCCTGGGTTTGATCATCAGTACTGCAAAAGAAACAAAAACTAGGAAGAAAAGTGATCAAGTTTTATACCCAAGTCTTTAAAACTATCTATTTTGTTTTTTAGCCCCAAGTAAAAACAAGTTTATATTACAAATAAACTTGGGTACCGAGAGTAGAGAGTTTTATTCTTTTAGGGATGTATGATAAATTACTTCTTATGTTTAATCTCTTTTCATAAATGAACTTAATTGCCCAAAGTGACTCCTTAGGGCTTAGAGGGTCAGAAAGAATTTAGCAAGAGGTCAAAATAGCTGGCTGTGATGACCACTGTTTTTCTGAGTTAGTATTTATGCACTATAATAGATTGTTGAACTACTGCAGTTCCATATCATTCCCAATTCAGCCCAGTTCCTCTGTACTTGACAAATAGTGGCTTTAGTTAGGAGTAGTTATGAACTATTGGTCTTTGAACTATTGCACTTACATATAATTCCTAATTCAGCCCAGTTCCTCTGTGCTTGAAAAATAGTAATTTGCCAAAAATCAGTTACTTGGCCACTTGTGGGGCTCTGGTTCACAGGGAAACATGGGAAAAACAATGGAGAGAGAGTGAGCAAGCAATTCTAGTTAGAGCAAGAGCCCCTGCCAGCTGCCTCCTTTTTTCTCTCTTCATAGGTGTAAATACCATCCAAGTATGCCCTGCATTGCAGGGAGACTGGAGATCTGTTTGTTTTGCAGTTAAAGGGTAAGGGGGCCCTTTCTGGAAAATTTTGCTTTAATTTACATGTCTTCCTCTGGCTTATATTGTTGTGTATGGCCGGAACATAAGCTGTCCCCATATTTTAATGTCAGTGTACAAATACATTTCAGAACCAAATAAGACTTTTTTGTTATTGAGTATCCATCATTCTTTAATTCACTTCACTGATTTCTTTCATTTCTATGCATAATCAGAAGTTGTTAATAAAGAGTTAAAAAACAATTCTGAGTCTGGTCAGAATCTGGGGTTTTCTCTTTTCATAGGCAGCCGAAAGTTTATATTTATTCCTAGTCACGTGTATTACATTGCAAAGTAAAAGGAAAAAAAAAGGTTGCAGTTCAAATATTAATTGATACCTTTTTGATTTTTATTAAATAGGTATGCATAAGATGACCCCACCAATTAAAGATCTGCTGCCAAGACTCACCCCTATCTTAAAGAACAGGCATGAAAAAGTACAAGAAAACTGTATTGATCTTGTTGGTCGTATTGCTGACAGGTGAACAGATTACCTAAATATTTTTATAAGCAGTATTTGTTCTCAGATTTACTACTTTGTTTTTGGTTAACAAAATTTTACTTAATGTTGTTACAGTGACTATATATGATCAAGCTGTCCAGTATTTTCAGTCACATTTCATTCAGTTGGGCTTGTAATGGGGAGTGGTAATATAGTTAAGACATTTAGTCTTTCTAAAAGTAATAGTAACTTATTTAATGTTTAAAATTGGTTAAAAATGTTTTCAGAACTGAATTTGGGAATTAAACCATTCCTTGAGGCTTGGGGTATAGCTCAGTGGTAGAATGCTTGCCTGATAGATGTGAGGCCCTGGGCTCAATCCTTAGTAATGCAAAAAACCAAAATACCACAAGATATATTATTATTCTTTTCAATTAGGGGAGCTGAATATGTGTCTGCAAGAGAGTGGATGAGGATTTGCTTTGAGCTTTTAGAGCTCTTAAAAGCTCACAAGAAAGCTATTCGTAGAGCAACTGTCAACACATTTGGTTATATTGCAAAGGCCATTGGGTGAGTATTTCACTTTTTTTTTCAAGAGACAAAATTTAATATATGCACACAGTTTTATAGGTATTGCAGCATCACACCATGTAGGGCATTTACTCTTTATTTTATACATTCAGATATGTTTGGAATACTTCTTAAGGCTACAAAACAGAACATAGAAAAATAAGCAAGAATATATTCAACACTTATAAAAAGTGATATGATAAAGAATATAAAGTACTGTTTTCCTTTTAACACTTCAAAAGATACATATATACTTTTTTATACAAGTCACATCACAAATTGATCACATCTTCACATGCTTATAAGTATTATGTGTACTCAGTGTTAAGGCTATTATCATTTTTCATACCTAAAGATTTCTAGCTCTGTAACAATGCAGTTTTTAATCCATTCAAGTAAATTCAAACCCAGACTCAACTGCTTCTCAACATTAAGACATGTACCCAACTCCCTTATAGGATTTTCTAAAAGTTATATTTAAGGGGAAAAAAATCTCGTTAAAAAATACTTCACTTTTTAAAAATTATGTCATAAGCCATTGTGATGTTGGAAAATATTTCTAGGTAGAAATTTCTTTTGAGGCATAGTATGATGAATGCAGGTGGGAAAATCCATCATTTAACCACACTGACCTTGCAGTTTTTAAAATGTTTTCTTATTTTTAACTAATTAAAATACATGAGAAACTTTCAAATTTCCTCTAATCAAAATTAGATATTTTTAGAGAGGGAAACAGTTCCATTTTCAGAACAATTTCAGATTTTTATGATTCTTTTTAGAATTTATTTTGTTTTAGGTTTATTTAGAATTTGTTGCTTAAAATTTTAAGGGAGAGCCAGGCATGGTAGCACACACTTGTAATCCTAGACTTGGGAGGCTGAGACAAGAGGATCACAGGTGTGGGGCCAACTTCAAAAACTTAGGCCCTCTACAACTTAGTGAGGCCTTGTTTCAAAATAATAAAATATCAGAAGTCGAGTATGGTGGCCCACACTTATAATCTCAGCATTTGGGAGGCTTGAGACAGGAGGATTTTGGTTTTTAGACAGCCTCAACTACTTAGTGAGGCCCTTTGCAACTCAGTGAGATCCTGTTTCAAAATAAAGAATAAAAAATAGGGCTGAGTCCGGGCGTGGTGGCGCATGCTTGTAATCCCTGTGCTTGGGAGGCGGAGACAGGAAGATCCACGCAGGTTTGAAGCCCCTTACTGGCTTAAGAGATCCTGTTTCCAAATAAAAATATAAAATAGGTCTGGGAGTATAGCCTGGAGAGGTAGAAGGGTTTCATCCCCAGTACCAACCAAAAAACCAAAACTAAAACAAAAACAAACAGATTGGGGGTGTAGCTTTGAGGTAGAATGCCCCTAAGTTCACTCCTCAGTACAAATAAATAAGGCAGGGTTTTAATTTATAGCATTGTCTCAGTGATATATATATATATATATATATATATATATATATATATATATATATATTTTTTTTTTTTTTTTTTTTTTTTTGTGGTGGTACTAGGGGTGGAACCCAGAGGCTTTCTACCTCCGGCCTATATTCCCAGACCTTTTTTTTATATTTTATTTGGAAACAGGGTCTCACTAAGTTGCTGAGAGCCTCACTAAGTATCTGAGGCTGGCTTCAAATCTGTGCGATCCTCCTGTCTCAGCCTCCCAAGCGCAGGGATTACAAGCGTGCGCTACCACGCTTGGCTTCCCAGACCTATTTTATACTTTAATTGGAAACAGGGTCTAAGTTGCTGGGAGCCTCACTAAGTATCTGAGGCTGGCTTCAAACCTGTGCGATACTCCTGTCTCAGCCTCCCAAGTGCAATCTGGCTGCTTTATGTTTTTAAATATTCCAAGATTAATCGGTAAATTTAACTGAATTACATTTGTTTTATGGGATAATCTTTTATTTGCTTTCCTGTCAGAACTAAACTAAAACAGTAATTTTAGAAAATGAAATACTATATCTACATGTGGCTTAGTAAATTAATAACTAAAACATTTTTAAGAAATATACAAAAGACAGATTAGATAGCATACCTCCATCCCACTTATTACAGAAATGTACACAGTCTTTCCTCTCAATTTTTGGTAAAAGCAGTATTTACTTAAGTGGTAATATAATAAAAAAATTTTCAACAAATAGTCATGCAAACTTTATAGCCCCTTTGTTCCTCTCAGCTGTGGCAAAAGAAGTACTTTTAGGGAGAAAATAGATAGTGCCAGTATGTGAGAAGGAAAATATTTATTTATTTATTTTTGGCGGTACCAGGAATGCAATCCAGGGGCATTCTACTACCGAGCTACACTCCTGGCCCTAGTTTTTATTCTTCTTTTTAAAACAGGGTCTCACTAAGTAGCTGATGCTGATTGTGATCTGGATCCTCCTGGCTCAGCGTCCCAAATGTTGAGATTATAAGCGTGTGCCACCATGCCCAGCTGGAAAATACGTTTTGAATGTTTGAGCATGGGAGACCAGAATTTTATTCCCATCCCCACTTTGACCAATTTAAAAATAGAGTAGTAGGTTTTTTATGTTAGAAAATGTAAGCTGGTTGTGGTGGCACACACTTGTAATCTCAGTGCTTGGAAAGATGAGATAGTAATATCGTTATTTGAGGCCAGCCTCAGCTACTTAGGCCCTCTGCAACTTAGTGAAACTGTTTCAAAATAAAGAATAAAAAATAGGGCTGGGAGTGTAGCTCAGAGGTAGAATGCTCTTGGTTTCTATCTCCAGTACAAAAAAACAGAAAAAGCAAAGGCTGAACATTACATTTGAAAATAAATCGAGCCGGGCGTGGTGGCGCACGCTTGTAATACCAGCATTCGGGAGGCTGAGACCTGGAGGATCGCGGTTCGCGGACAGCCTCAGCTACTCAGTGAGGCCCTCTGCAACTCAGTGAGACCCAGTTTCAAAATAAAGAATAAAAACTAGGGTAGGGGGTGTAGCTCGGAGGTCAAATGCCCCTGGGTTCCATCCCCAGACCCGCAAAAGAAAATAAATCCTTTTTGCGGGGGGGGGGTCAGGGGATGGAACCCAGGGGCATTTGATCTCCGAGCTACACCCCCTGCCCTAGTTTTTATTCTTTTATTTTGAAACCGGGTCTCACTGAGTTGCAGAGGGCCTCACTAAGTAGCTGAGGCTGTCCGCGAACCACGATCCTCCAGGTCTCAGCCTCCCAAATGCTGGGATTACAAGTGTGAGCCACCACGCCCGGCTAAAATAAATCCTTTTGAATTACTATCCTTTCTTAAAACTAACTTTTAAATTTATTTGAAGGTTGTACATAGAAGCAGCAATGCTAATGATTTGAAAGTATTGCATTTTAACATAAAATTACTGATTTACACTTCATAAGTTTGCTGACACATTCTTTTTTCTCCCCCAGCCCTCATGATGTATTGGCTACGCTTTTAAACAACCTCAAAGTTCAAGAAAGGCAGAACAGAGTTTGTACCACTGTAGCAATAGCCATTGTCGCTGAAACCTGTTCACCCTTCACAGTACTCCCTGCCTTAATGAATGAATACAGAGTTCCTGAACTGAATGTTCAAAATGGCGTGTTAAAGTCACTGTCCTTCTTGTTTGAATATATTGGTGAAATGGGAAAAGACTATATTTATGCTGTAACACCATTACTTGAGGATGCTTTAATGGATAGGTAAGTGACTTGAACTAAATCCAAGAAAATAATTAAAATGATTATTAAATAATTATTTGTTGTGATGTTGTTATAGATAAAAGACTATCCTGGATTTTAAAAAAACTGTAAATAGGACTTTTTCTGTACTGAGGATTGAATCTAGAGGTGCTTAACCATGAATCTTCTATCATCCTCAGTCCTGTCATCATCAATGTTACCATTATTATTATTACTTATTTTGAGACATAAGTTGCCCAGGCTGGCCTCAAGCTTGCAATCCTCTTGTCTCAACCTCCAGAATTGCTGGGGTTGTAAGGCATGCAGCACTGTCTTTGCTCCGTGTGTGTGTGTGTGTGTGTGTGTGTGTGTGTGTGTGTGTGTGTGTGTGTGTTACTGGAGATTGAACTCAGGGGCATTCTGCCTCTGTGCCTCACCCCCGGCCCTTTTTTAAAAATTATTTTAAATTAATTATTATTATTATTTTGGTGGTACTGGGGTTCCTGGAAACCCTTCTATCTCTGGGCTACACTCCCAGACCTATTTTATATTTTTTAAATTTGGAAACAGGGTCTCAAGCCAGAGAGGCTGGCTTCGAATCTGTGTGATCCTCCTGTCTCCACCTCCCAAGTGCGGGGATTACAAGTGTGTGCCACCACGCCCGGTTTATTTTTTTATTTTGAAACAAGTTCTTGATGAGTTGCTGAGCCGACTGCAAACCAGTGATCCTCCTGTCTCAGCCTCCCACATACTGGGATTATAGGCATGGGCCACCATTCTTGGCTCTTCTCCCATTTTAAATCCCCTTTCATGTTTGTTAGACTATACGTTTTGAAAAACAGTAATCAGTGATTTGTTTTTTCTTTTTCTTTTGCGGGTCTGGGGATGGAACCCAGGGGTATTCGGCCTCTGAGCTACACCCCCTGCCCTATTTTTTATTCTTTATTTGGAAACCAGCTCTTACAGAGCTTCAGAGGGCCTCACTAAGTAGCTGAGGCTGTCTGCGAACCGCAATCCTTCGATCTCAGCCTCCCGAATGCTGGGATTACAAGCGTGCTCCACCACCCCCCGGCTCTTTTTTAGGGTGGGGGGTGGTACTTGGTGTGGAACCCAGGGGCTTTTCTACCTTCAGGCTATACTCCCAAACCCTTTTTCTTTTCTTCTTTTTTTTTTTTTTGCCGGTCTAGGAATGGAACCCAGGGGCCTTTGACCTCTGAGCTACACCCTCTGCCCTATATTTTATTCTTTATTTTGAAACAGGGTCTCACTGAGTTGCAGAAGGCCTCACTAAGTAGCTGAGGCTGTCCGCGAACCACTATCCTCTGTTCTCTGCTTCCTGAGTGCTGGGATTACAAGCATGTGCTACTATGCCTGGCTCCCAGACCTGTTTTTTATACTTTATTTGGAACAGGGTCTCACTAACTTGAGAGCCTCACTAAGTAGCTGAGGCTGGCTTTGAACCTGTGCAGTCCTCTTGTCTCAGCCTCCCAAGCACTGGGATTACTAGTGTGTGCCACCCCGCCTGGCTTGACTTGTTTTAAAAATTAATAAAATATAAGCTTAGCGTGGTGGTACACACTTAAAATTCCAGTCCTTGGAAGGTTGAGACAGGAGGTTCAGAGATTTGAAGCCAGCCTCAGGAACTTTGTGAGACTCAGTAAACTAGTGAGACCCTGTTTTCCAAATAAAAAATAAAATAGGTGTGGGGATGTAGCCCAGAGGTAGAATGCCCCTAGGTTCAATCCCTAGTACCCTCTCAAAAAGATAAGGTCAAACATATGAGTTAGTATGACAGAGAGACATCATCTTTTTAACTTTTATTGCAACTGAACTAAAAATTTCTCTTAAGGTGGTGGCCACCAATGTAGTACTGCTCAAGTACTTTTTCAGACTGTTTCCTGGTACCTCTCCCCTCTAGATTAATATATAGTTTTAAACTGAGTACCTGAAAAAAATTATAAGGGAAAGTGCAAGGTCCAACTATATTTATTTATTTATTTATTTATTTATTTATTTATTTATTTATTTATTTATTTATTTATTTATTTATTTGTGGTACTGGGGTTCCTGGAAGCCCTTCTACCTCCGGGCTACACTCCCAGACCTATTTTTACATTTTTATTTGGAAACAGGGTCTCCTAAGCCAGCGTGCGCGGCTGGCTTCGAACCTGCGCGATCCTCCTGTCTCTGCCTCCCAAGCGGGGGGATTACAAGCGTTCGCCCCATGCCTGGCTCTTATTTATTTTTGTGCCACTGGGGATGGAACCCAGGGTCTTTCTACCTCCTGACTACATTCCCAGACCTATTTTATATTTTATTTGGAAACAGGGTCTTACTAAGTTGCTGAGAGCCTCACAGTTGGGCCTGGCTTCGAACCTGTGCGATCCTGCGGTCCTCTTGTCTCAGCCTCCCAATTGCTGGGATAACAAGTGTGCGCCACTACACCCGGCTATCTCTTTATTTTTAAAGAGTAGAAAGTATTTTCAGTTCAGTTACTTTTGTGTACAGATTAAAATTACTCATTAATGACCTTCTTAAAGAGCAACTTTAAACTAGACTCAGCAAGTTACCAGAGGCATATGTGCAAGAAATGGAAACAGAATAAGAATCATATTTTCTTTTTTTTCTTTTTTTTTTTATGGTGCTGGGGATTGAACCCAGGGGCATTCTACCTCGGACCTACAGCCCTAGCCCTGTTTTTTATTCTTTATTCTTTATTTTGAAACAGGGTCTCACTAAGTTGCGGAGGGCTTCACTAAGTAGCTGAGGCTGGCTACAAACGCGATCTTCCTGTCTTAGCCTCCCAAGTACTGGGATTACAAGCATGTGCCACCTGCCCAGCTAAGAATTGTGTTAAAGCATGGGCTCTGATGGGTATGGTAACATACACCCATAATCTCAGCTACTTGGGGTGGTGAGGTGGGCAGGTCACCTTGGCAACTTTGAGAGATGCTGCCTTGAAAATAAAATTTAGAAGGGGTTGGAGTTGTAGCTCAGTGGTAGAGCAAGCACTTGTCTAATATGTGTGAGGCCCTAGTTTCAATAACCAGAACTGCAAAAAAAGGAAATAAAAAAAAATTCCTTCCTTGGTTCAAAGTTGGAATAAATAACCGTTGTATATTCATTCCTTGAGAAGTGCCTGAGCATAGCATACTGTGATTATTGAGATCTCTGGTTAAAAATTATGTTCTGTGTACTGACAAGCTAATGTAGTAACGCCATCAAAAATTTCTAAATAGCCAGGCGTGGTGGTGCACGCTTGTAATCCCAGCATTCGGGAGGCTGAGACTGGAGGATCGCAGCTCACGGACAGCCTCAGCTACTTAGTGAGGCCCCCTGCAACTTAGTGAGACCCTGTTTCAAAATAAAGAATAAAAAATAGGGCAGGGGGTGTAGCTCAGTGGTCGAATGCCCCTGGGTTCCATCCCCATACCCGCCCCCCCAAAACCAAACAACTAACTAAATAAATTAATTTAGTTGGAAAATTTATTAATGAGAAATACTATGGTGAATAGATTAGACATTACAGTAAGAGATATAAGGATGTTAGTAACTACACATCTCTTATTATTATTTTTTCTTTTTTGGTGGTACTGGGGTTCCTGGAAGCCCTTCTACCTCCGGGCTACACTTCCCAGACCTATTTTATATTTTTATTTGGAAACAGGGTCTCTTAAGCCAGAGCGGCTGGATTCAATCCTACTGTCTCCGCCTCCCAAGCGCGGGAATTACAGGCGTGCGCCACCACGCCCAGCATAAATACACATCTCTTATACCTTAGAGATGTTCTTAATATTTTGGGGACAGAGTATATGAAATCTTTTTTTTATTTTTTTATTTTTTTGTGGTACTGGGGTTCCTGGAAACCCTTTTACCTCTGGGTTTCACTCCGTGACCTATTTTTATACTTTTTTATTTGGAAACAGGGTCTCTTAAGCCAGCAAGGCTGGCTTTGAACCTGTGCAATCCTGTCTCCGCCTCCCAAGCGCGGGGATTACAAGCGTGCGCCACCACGCCCGGCTGAAATCATTTTTATACCCAGTCCTTTTTTATACCATTGCAGCCCTACTGTGTCTTATCCCATTCACATGTTCAGAATAACTGAAATGAATAGCTCACTGATTTGTCATACATATAAATTCAGGTAACACAAGAGGCAACAGAATTCTTAATTTCTGTAGATTTGAAAGAATTATTGGCCTTTTCCTCTTCACAATTATTTACATGAGAACAGTTTTAATTTAGCTATCTGTTGTATGGTGACATCTGAATTACTATAAGCTAGAGTTTAAAATGAGATTATAAACTGGGCGTGGTGGTCCATGCCTTAAACCCAGTACTTGGGAGGCTGAGACAGGAGTATTGTGTGTTCAAGGACAGCCTTAGCAGGTAGTGAGACTCTTATCAACTTCCCAAGACCCTGTTTCCTGTGTGTGTGTGTGTGTGTGTGTGTGTGTGTGTGTGTGTGTGTGTGTGTGTGAGTGATACTAAGGGTGGAACCCAGGGGCTTTTCTACCTTTGGGCTATATCCTCAGACCTGTTTTAATACTCTCTGTCTGTCTGTCTGTCTGTCTGTCTAACTATCTATCTATTTTTGCAGGTCTTGGGATGGAACCCAGGGGCATTCAACCTCCGAGCTACACCTCCTGCCCTAATTTTTTTTTTATTCTTTATTTTGAAACCGGGTCTCACTGAGTTGCAGAGGGCCTCACTAAGTAGCTGAGGCTGTCTGCGAACCATGATCCTCCAGTCTCAGCCTCCCAAATGCTGGGATTACAAGTGTGCAGCACCATGCCTGGCTTAGTTTATACTTTATTTGGAAACCGGGTCTCACTAAGTTGCTGAGAGCCTCACTAAGTAGCTGAGGTTGGCTTCGAACCTGTGTGATCCTCCTGTCTCAGCCCGCCAAGTGAAGTGCTGGGATCACAAGCATGTGCCACCGTGCCCGGTTCTGACCCTGTTTCCAAATAAGAAATAAAACCAGGCTGGGGAAATAGCTCGAAGGTAGGATGCTTCTGAGTTCAATGTCCAGTATCACAGAAATAAGTAAAATAAGATTTTAGTGTTATATGTAAGAATCACTTTAGCAGCATACTAAAACTAAAGACTGCCTGGGGCTCTTGCTCTCTTACTCCCTTTAAAGGTTAGTTAGAAAATATGGCTTATTTTTTAGTAGATCTTAGTAATGTTTGAGTCATTAAAGCAAAAAGATCTCAAGTGGAACCATTAATATTCTAAAGGATGTACCAGACTTAAGGTGTTAGAATGACTTCCCATCTGTTCAGTTTACTTAGTAATTTAATTCCTAATGGGTAGATGACCATGTTCTGTAAAACTATATCTTAACAGAATTTCCCCCCCTCCATTACAGGGACCTGGTACACAGACAGACAGCTAGTGCGGTGGTACAGCACATGTCACTTGGGGTTTATGGATTTGGTTGTGAAGATTCTCTGAATCACTTGTTGAACTATGTGTGGCCTAATGTGTTTGAGACGTCTCCCCATGTAATCCAGGCAGTCATGGGAGCCCTGGAGGGCCTGAGAGTTGCTATTGGACCATGTAGAATGTTGCAGTATTGTTTACAGGTAGGTTAAAGATTTTTAAAAGATTGCCCAGTGAGAAAAGTGATCTTATGTGTTGACTTATCATTTGGGGATATATATTGTGCCACTGGGAGAACAGTTGTATGGTGCAGAGGGATTTAGGTTACATCTTTGCCCACTGCAGTTTTGTGCAGTTGCCATATTTTTTTCTTCCTTCCTAAAGGGCAGCTTTGAATATTATCTTTATGGGTTGTTATTCTGTTAAGGTTTTGTATGTTCTTGAAAATTGAAATATTGAAAATTGAAATAATGTAACCTTTAAATTTTTTCAGGGTCTGTTTCACCCAGCTCGGAAAGTCAGAGATGTGTATTGGAAAATTTACAACTCCATCTACATTGGTTCACAGGATGCTCTCATAGCCCATTACCCAAGAATCTACAATGATGATAAGAACACCTATATTCGTTACGAACTTGACTATATTCTATAATTTTGTTTATTTTGTGTTAAACGCACAGCTGTTTCACACCTTAAACTTGCTTCGATTTGGTGATATAAACTTTTAAACATTGCAGATCAGTAAAGTGCTGGTCATAGAGGAAAAGCTAGAAATCCAGTAGCATGATTTTTAAATAACCTGTCTTTGTTTTTGATGTTATACAGTAAATGCCAGTAGTGACCAAGAACACAGTGATTACACAGTATACTGGAGGGATTTCATTTTTAATTCATCTTTATGAAGATTTAGAATTCATTCCTTGTATTTAAAGGGAATGTTTAATTGAGAAATAAACATTTGTGTACAAAATGCTAATTTGTGTGTGTTTTTTGAACATGACTTGTAAAATGCGGAACTTTGATAAAGTGTTGGTTTGTGTAGAATAAGTGGATTTAATTTCATTTTCTGTCACCTGGTTTCTAAAAAGTAGTTAGCAGAATACAAACTATATAAAGAGATGGCGTTTTGTCAAGACTCCATTGTTCTGTTGATAATGACAGTAAAGAGTAGCTCTGGGGGTGCTCCCCTCCATCTAGCACAACCATTCCATCACCGTAGAAAAATAGCACTTGACTGAAGTGTCTTGAATATTATTTGTACTTACATAGCACCTTTCATCTCTTGATTTCTCAAAATGCTTTATAAACATTGCTGATAGAGTAAGACAATCCTTTGGGTTCTTTGTGTGACTTTAGCCTCTCCTCAACCATG
Source organism: Muscardinus avellanarius (assembly GCF_963383645.1). Classification (NCBI taxonomy): domain Eukaryota; kingdom Metazoa; phylum Chordata; class Mammalia; order Rodentia; family Gliridae; genus Muscardinus; species Muscardinus avellanarius. The sequence goes on from NC_137787.1 coordinate 40,934,799, forward strand.
TATTCAGTAAATACTTGTTGAGTACCTGTTTGCCATCCACTGCACTTAAATGCAGGGATGCAGAGGTGCATATGGCCTACCCTTTACCCTTAAACACTAGTATAAAGGAGGGGGGTTTCATTAAAGAGGCCTTGTGGACTGTGATACCACACAGTAGCCTAGCTAAAATGTTTTGATTTGCTTGGTTTCATGTATAGAAGTTAAATGATAAACTGATCTAAATGTGCAGCATAAACAAAGGCCATTTAATTCTTGAAGAACCAAGTGTTAAGGCAGTCCTTAACTTTTCTTTGGCAAATACTTTAAATATCTTCTCAGCTTTTTCTTATTTTTATTTCATGGCCCCATCTTGGTTTTGAGATATTTAGATTCATAGCTGTTTGTCTCCTTATGTTAGTACTTTTGTGAACTCAACAGGAAAAAGAAATTCTATAGGCAATGTTATTAGCATGTAATGGCTATGCTACTATAAGCTTATTTGGGGATAAGGAGGTTTGTGCCTCCTATTAGTAACATGGAAGGCTCACTGCTTTTGAAGCATAAATGAGAAACAGTTTGTAGTTGGCTTGTACAAAGTTGATTTTGAGTATTCTCAAGAGGAATTGTAACTCCTTATTTTTCCTGTATGGTGTGATTGTCTGACAGTGTATGTCATTGTGTAGTAAAAATCAAAAACATTCTAAAACCACCCATCTGATCTTAGAAGTTTTCTGACAGTATCTTCCTCCCCATTCATTTTAAGTCTTGCTGTTTTCAAATGACTTTCAGCAATTATCATGAGAATTAAATAAAATTAGATATCAAAGCCAGATTTTATATTGGGCATGGTGGTGTCTGGCTGTAGTCTTGAATCCTTGGGAGGCTGAGGTAGGACGATTGCAGATTCAGGCCAGCCTCTTTAACAGCTGGATCCTGTTTCAAAATAATAAAAAGGGCTAGGTGTGGTGGTGCAGTTTGTAATCCCTGCGCTTGGGAGGCAGAGACAGGAGGATTGCGCACGTTCGAAGCCAGCCTCGTTGGCTTTTAAGAGACCCTGTTTCCAGATAAAAATATAAAATAGGTCTGGGAGTGTAGCCCAGAGGTAGAAGGGTTTCCAGGAACCCCAGTACCACCAAAATAGAAATTAAAAAAAGGGCTGGGGGTGTGGTTCAGAAGCTCCAGGGTTCAGTCCCCAGCAGCCCACTCCCAAAAATAAAAGCCAGAATTAGATTTTAAATTACTCTTGGGAAAATTTAATTATATTTTCAGTTCAGGTATTTAAATAGCTTTAGTTTACCTAGGCCTTTGTGTATTTATGGCAAATAAACTTAGGAGGAGGAATATGGAATAGAGGAGACGGCTAGGCCTAAAGAATTGGAACCATAGGACGCAGAGGCTCACAAAGACTGAGTTATGTTAATGTGCTTATTACTGAATGAGAAAAGCATTTTGTGATATACTTATGTGAAAGACGCTATGTGAAGTTTTATCAAAGACCTTTTCTTTTGCACTTTGTTTTGATGTTTCTTAAAGCCAGACTTAAGCTGGAAGAAATTAATGTTCTTAAGGGGACAGAGGGTGGGTTTTTCTGTGGGCTTTTGTTGGTTTTTCTGTGGGCCATTGACCTCTAATGGAATTAATCTCTTTGGCTGTTGGATTTTTTTCATATTGTATTTTTTAAATTTGTTGTACGGTGCCCCGTGAGCATCAAGTACCACCAGATGAATAAACTTATTATATCTATAAAGTCTTAGTAGACCAATTTTTGATCTTAGATGACTCTGTATTGTTACCACACTGTGCCCTGTTGGGGTTGTGCTAGTTTAATAATGAGCTCTGTGCATTGTTTTCCAGAGACCATAAAAAGGTTTTTCCTTATGAAGTAAGAAAATGAAAAGAGGTCATTACACCTGTACAAGTTCAGTTTGACGCTCTGGTTTTCAGAGGCTCTTGATTTCTAAGATTAAAAAAAAAAGCAAAAACTACAGCTACTCCAGGGTTTCTCAGCTTTGGCATTATTGGTATGTTGGAAGATGTCCTCTGTATCACAGGCTGAGCCACACTCCCCAGCCTGGATGGCATCCACAGAGGCTTCCTGTTTTAGGTCCCTTGGAGGACAAAATCTACCTAGGTTGAGAACCATGGGGCTGGGCTCACATCATTTGGAGTGAGACACTTCTGATAAAATCAAAGCATGATGTGCAACTCATTTGAGTTTAGGCAGCAATGCCTAGAAAGTAGACATTTAACAAATACTTAAACCCTAGGCCTTAGGGCATCTTATAGCACAGTTGGAGCCACATACACATCTCCGGGACAACAGTGCCCCAGGTGGTTAGGTGTACATTCAGAATGCCCCATTTCTGGGCCTGGGTGTATTTGGAGAAGGCCTGGGAGAGCCTGGAGACCTCAGCAGCCTTGGCTTAGCATTTGCATAGGAAGGTATAGAAGTCAAGGTGACTTGGTTTAGGTTTGCAAGGCATCCAGGATTTGTAGGCCACTTCTGTCTTTAGTGTTGAAGTTAGAAAAACCCAAGTTTTAGGCTGGGTGTGGCGGCGCACGCTTGTAATCCCAGCATTCAGGAGGCTGAGACCAGAGGATTGTGGTTCGCAGACAACCTCAGCTACTTAGGCTCTTTGCAACTCAGTGAGACCCTGTTCCAAAATAATAAAAGGGCTGGGGGTGTAGCTCGGAGGTACATCCCTTGGTTCCATCTCCAATACCCCACCCCCACCCCCCACAAAATAACAAGTTTTAAAATTTATCTTTGGTAGTTTTTTGTGAATTCTAAAAGTTATAAAAGAGCCAGGCGTGTTGGCGCACGCTTGTAATCCCCACGCTTGGGAGGCTGAGACAGGAGGATCGCGCAGTTCGAAGCCAGCCTTAGCTACTTGGTGAGGCTCTCAGCAACTTAGTGAGACCCTGTTTCCAAATAAAACATAAAATGGGGCTGGGAGTATAGCCCGGAAGTAGAAAGCCTCTGGGTTCCACCCCCAAAAATAAAAATTATAAAAGGACATGGTTAACTCTGGCCCAGTGACACATACCTGTAATCCTGCCTCAGGAGAATGAGGCAGGAGAATCCCAAGTTTGAGACCTGCTTGGGCAACATAGCAAGACCATCTCAAAAATAAGCCAGATGGGAGGCTGAGACAGGAGGGAGGATTGCAGGTATACCAGCCTCAGCAACTAGTGAGACCCTGTTTCTAAACAATGAGAGCTGCTAGTGTAGCTCAGATGTAGAATGCCCCTGAGTTCAATCCCTATTACTACAATAAAAAGGAACAGCACAATGGCACATTCCTATAATCCCAGTATTTGGGAGCCTGAGGCAGGAGGATTGCAGGTCAACAGTAATAGAGACCGTTTCAAACTAAAAATATTAAAATGGCTAGGGGTGTATCATAGACATTCCTGGGTTCGATCTCTAGTATAAATAAATAGGATGGGGTGTAGCTCAGTGGTAGAGCACCCCTGGCTATAATCCCCAGGATCATAAAAGGTCATGGTTGGGCTTTATATTGGATGAATACTTGTTTTTTATAATTTGCTTAATACTAAATGGGGTAGTGCCTTTTTTTTTTCTTTTGGTGTTGTTGGTGAGTGCTGGGGATCGAACCCAGGGCCTCCAGCACACTATAGGTTCTTTACCACTGAGCTACCCCTCTGAGGAGGAAATTTTTAAGAAGTTAACTGAGAGACTATGGAGATAGGGTTGAAAAGTGTTAATCTGTAATATATTTGTGCTAGGAGAACAAATTGCAAGTAGGATACATTGTTTCTGTATCTAACCTCCCAACTTAAAGTTCAAATACTGAGAAAGAATAGTATAAGCACCTCTATATCTTCCACCTCAATTCAATAATTATCATTTTTTGAAACAATCTTCCATCAGCCAATCCCTGAAGAAAAACTTGGGACTTGATAAGGTGGAGGCGGCTGCAGAGCTCGAGGAGGCAGGCCAGTGGTGGGTGGGCTTCCGAGGAAAGGGCCGGAGGCCAGGCAGAGATGGAGGAGGAACACGACCTCGTCCATAAAGAAGACGGCGTGGTGGGATGTGGGCCTGTTCATGGCACTTCAGAGCGCCAAGACACAGAAACAGTTGCAGTAATGCTTCTGAGATAAGTAGAAGTGGGGCGAGGCAATTGTGCAGACTTCAAACAGAAAGAAACCGTGTGTGTGTGTGTGTGTGTGTGTGTGTGTGTGTGTGTGTGTGTAAGCATGTGTGTTTTACTGGGAATTGAACCCAGGGGCATTCTACCTCTGAGCTACTTCCCGCATCCCTATTTTTATTTTTACTTCGAAACAGGTCTTCCTAGGTTAATGAGAGTCTCACTACTTGCGAAGGCTGGTGATCCTCCTTTCTCAGCCTCTCAAGTTCTGGCATTACAGACATGGGTCACCACACCTGACTGCATAGTTTGGATCACAGAATATATACATTTGTAAAGAAAATCACTTAGCATGAAAATGATTTCCATGAACTATATCCATGCTAAACAGTTGGGCTGTTGCTACCCAAAGTGCAGCAGTGTAGTCTCTGGAGATTAGCATTGTGTGTGTGTGTGTACATGTGTGTGTACATGTGTGTGTGTTACTGGAGATTGAACCCAGAGGCATTCTAACTTTGAGCTACACCCCTAGTCTTGCTAGGTTGCTGAGAGTCTTACTACATTGCTGAGGTGAGTTTCAAACCTGTGATTCTCCTGTCTCTGCCTCCTAAGTACTAGGGTTACAGGTGTGCACCACCACAACCGGCACAAGTATGTATATTTAATTAATTAATTAATTAATTTATTTATTTTGGTGGTACTGGGGTTTCTGGAAGCCCTTCTACCTCCGGGCTACACCCCCAGACCTATTTTATACTTTTTTATTTGGAAACAGGGTCTCTTAAGCCTGCGAGGCTGGCTCTGAACCAGCGCGATCCTCCTGTCTCCACCTCCCAAGCGCGGGGATTACAAGCGTGCGCCACCACGCCCGGCAGTAGGTATATTTTAAAGCAAATAATTGTTGGTCCTTAATTTAGGAGGTGTGAGAACATCCTATTTCATCGTCAGATTGGGAAAATCATAAACCACTCACAAAAGCTTTTTTGTAAACATCCCATTTCCTGTACTAGTCATAGATTCCAGCAGGGGGCAGCAGAGTACAGGAAAACAAAGGCTGCCTCTTACCTGGTGGAGGCGCCCAAATCTTGTCCAATATTTAAAAGAAACCAGCAGTTGGTCTTTGACAAATCTCTGTGTAGAACAAAGGCTTTTGGGTAAAGGCGAGCTCTTATTAATTTAATATTCCTTGAAGCCTCCATAATGATTTACTTTTTTAAAAGGAAAAAACTCACTTCAAAATAATACAAATAAATAAGCTAGGCTGAGACAAGAGGATCACAGGTTAGCAGCCAGCCTCAGCTATTTAGTGAGGCCCTCTGCAACTTAGTGAGACCCTATTTCAAAATAAGGAATAAAGAATGGGGCTGGGGGTATAGCTCGGAGGTAGAATCCCCCAGGTTCCATCCCCAGTTCTGCAAAAAGCAAAAAACAAAACCCAAATAATAATCTCTCTCATTCTTTTATAGTCTTTTTTTTTTTTTTTTTTTTTTTTTTTTTTTTTTAATGGTGCTGGGAATTGAACCCAGGGGGCATTGTGCCTCTGAGCTACACCCCCAGCCCTATTTTTCAGTCTTTTTTTTTTTTTTTTTTTTTTTTGGTTTGTTTTTGAAATAGGGTCTCACTGAGTTGCAAAGGGCCTCATTAAGTAGCTGAGGCTGTCCGTGAACTGTGATCCTCTGTTCTCAGCCTCCTGAATGGTGAAATTACAAGCATGCGCCACCATGCCTGGTTTATTTTTTAATTCTTTATTTTGAAACAGGGTCTCACTAAGTTGCAGAAGGCCTCAAGGCTGTCTGCAAACCTCGGTCCTCGTGTCTCAGCCTCTCAAATGCTGGGCTTACAAGTGTGTAGCACCACACCCAGCTTCTATAATAGTCTTATAGAAGTAGATACTTATTAATTTTTTGTGGTACTGGGGATGGAACCCAGGGGTCTTCTACCTCCATGCTACACCTCCAGACCTATTTTCTATTTTATTTGGAAACAGGGTCTCACTAAGTTGCTGAGAGCCTCACTAAGCTGCTGAGGCTGGCTTCGAATCTACAATCTTCCTGTCTCAGCCTCCCAAGTACTGGGATTACATAACAGTAATAAATAAATAACAGTAACTTGCAAAATGATACTAAGGCATGAAATATTTTCAGTCAGTGTTAGGGAGAATGTTAAGATTTACAAATTATGAACAGATGTGGCTCATCCATCCCTTCTCTTATTTAAAATAAAGTGAGAGAGGGGTGGGGTAGGGGGAAGCACTGGGTATAGTTGCACAGGCCTGTAATCTCAATACTTGAGAGGCTGAGACAGGAGGATCACAGGTTTGAGGCTAGCCTCAGCAACTTAGTGAGGTCTTCCACATCGTAGAGACCCTGTTTTAAAATAAAAAATAAAATAGGGCTGGAGGGGAGGTGTAGCTCGGAGGTGGAATGCCCCTGGTAACACAAAAAAACAGAGCTCTGCAAAGAAGATGGGGGAAAGGAAGGGACCCTTCTTATATGGCTGCCTGGGGGTTTGCACAGGTAAGTGATGTGCAGGTGGGCGGGGCTGGCTGTCAGAAATTTGGCCCAAACCTCACATGGTCAGCTTGAAACTTGGAATAGAAAAGAGGTCTGCAGGGTGTTCTGCGCTTCTCTGGTGTCCTCCTCTTGCTTGAGAAGACCTCGGGGTGCCCATCTCTCATTCCCTCCTGTCCTTTTTTTATAGCATCAATGTGGCACCTAACATGACTCTTTCTTCCTCCTCCCCTCCTCTCCTCGTCCTCCTCGTCCTCGTCCTCGTCCTCGTCCTCCTCCTTCTTTGTGGTACTGGGGATTGAACCCATGGGCCTTCTACCTCTGAGCTACACTCCCAGCCCTATTTTTAAATTCATTTTGTTGTTTATTTATTTATTTATTTATTTATTGATTGATTGTATGGTACCCAGGGGCTTTTCTACCTCCAGGCTATACTCCCAGACTTATTTTATATTTTATTTGGAAACAGGGTCTCACTAAGTTACCGAGAGCCTCACTAAGTAGCTGAGGCTGGCTTTGAACCTGTGTGATCCTCCTGTCTGAGCCTCCCAAGTGCTGGGAGTACAAGCATGCACCACCACGCCTGGTTTTTTATTTCTTATTTTTAAACAGGGTCTCACTGAGTTGTAAAGGGCCTCACTAAGCAGCTGAAGCTGTCCGCAAACCACGATCCTCCTGTCTTAGTTTCCCAAATGCTGGGATTACAAGCGTGAGCCACCATGCCCGGAGGCCCAGGAAGGAGGCCAGGAAATGAAAACCATGCCTTGAACCTTCAGACTGCCTCACACAGAAGAAATAAACATGCTAGATGTTTCCTGGGTAATAATGAAGAGAAATACGAAGGAGGCCTGGCATCCTGTATTTCTCCTGAGCAAATATTTCTGCTCGTTAGGCAGCTTAATAGCAAAATCACAACTTATTTGTTGAAATATGACAAAATTGAGCAGAATAAGAGGCTAAGGTTACTGTAGTAGAAATGAGCTATAAAAGTTAAATAAGTCTTAAGTGAATTGGCCTTAGGCACTTTCTGGAGTAAAGTAAGAAGAGGAATTGTGAGAGCTTGGGTCTTGGTTTTTCTTAGTGGTCCTCTACTCTGGTGGCCACAATTATATGTAAAAATGC